>NW_026886503.1:0-78248 GCF_032173495.1 Musca vetustissima | reverse complement strand
GAACTAAATACAGGTCGCATTTATGATCCGCTTTGGATGAAATTTGGCACAGTTCACTTATATGACCCAAGGACGAACCCTTTGGAAATTGGGAAAAATCGGTTCAGATTTAGATATAGCTCCCATATATATCTTCGTCCGATTTAAGGTAAATGGTGCACCAAAGTTCCTTTATATCGTTCGATTTGCACGAAATTGGCACAGCGTAATGAATTAAGCCCAGAATGATGTCTGCCAAGTTTCGTGAAAATCGGTCGAGATTTAGATATAGCTCCCATATATAGTTTCGTCCGATTTTATGTAAATGGTGCACCAAAGTCCCTATATATCTTTCGATTTGCACGACGTACTTAATTGAGCCTTGAGTGCTTTATGCCAAGTTTCGTGAAAATCGATCCAGATTTAGATATAGCTTCCATATATAGTTTCGTCCGATTTTAGGTTAAAGATTCACCAAAGTCCCTATATATCTTTCGATTTGCACGAAATTTGCTGAGTTTCGTAAAAATCGGTTCAGATTATAGATATATATTTCCGTCAGTTTTAATGTAAACAATATACCAAAGTTCTAATATTGCATAGATCGATTGATTTTAAGTAATTGACGTACCAAGGAACCAATATATGGTTGATAGGAACAGTACGTTTTGTTCCTATCAACCATATATTAGAATAACCCAACCTGTGACAAGTTTCGTTGAAATCGGTTCATATTTGGATATAGATTCCACATATATTTTCGTCCGATTTTAAGTAAACGGTGAAAATGGTGTTTGTCAGATTGACATGAAATTTTGCACAACGTACAAAATTGAGCATAGAATAACGTAGTTGCGTTACGTACAGACATAGCCATTGTAACAAACAAATGATAAATATCAAATATTTTAGTTCATCCAATTTCATGTTAATTGTCCTGTTTAATATACCCATAGTGGTGAAGGGTATCATATAGTCGGCCCCGTCCGACTTTACTACTTTCCTTACTGGTTTATATAAGGAATATGTCATGGTAAGATAAAATGAAATACCATTGGGAAAGTAGGAAAATCATGCATTACCTTTGTATGAGGGCTGTAATCTTATATTGAAAGTGTTCTGCAAAGAAATTGCTTACCCACCAAGGTCCCGGAATGAAAATTTACAGTCACTTCGTAATGGTAAAAAATAGTCACTTCGGTTGTAAGGCGCACCGCCTAGGAACATAAGAAAGCCTTTTAAATATTGGACCTTTCTACGGGGATCAACCAATATTTACAATTTTTGGTAGGACAATTTGCTACCCAATAGTAACTCTAAATATATAGTCATTTGAATATCATGTATGGAATATTTCTTTTAGAAGAAAACGATCTACCAAACTGCATATACACAGGTAGGAAACTTGTACTAGGACCTTGAACATATCAAAAATTAAGCGTTATGTAGAAACATGAACTGGTATTGAACATGTTCAGGAATTTGAAACTGTTGTCGTAATGTGAAATCAAAGTTACTTCGGTTGGGAAATGCGCTTAGGCGCATCAAAATACCTATAAAGAGGACCTGGATCGTTATATGGTAGCTAAGGCCAAAGATCGATCGATGTTTATAGTGTTTGAAGTAGTCCATAAAACATAATATGAAAGGGAGAAATTATCACGATTAATTAGTAAATTGTCCCTGGAGCAACAGTATTTCCATAAACTAGTGGCAAAGATGATATCGCTGATGGCTCATTCAACGACGATATTCACCGTCGACGCAGGTCAGTTCGGGGAAATTTATCTGCTGGCTCATGTATCCATGCTTCAAATCCACATGCCAGCATATATATTATCAGCGACTTGTATTTGGTGTAAAGAATGTCATTTCTGTTTACTTTTACATTTCTGTCGGTTAATATTTAGAGAATCAGGTGGGTCAATAACTTAATTTTTTCTGTTCGTTCTGGAGCTCCCTATTATGATTCGAACATCACAATATTATATACGGAGAAGATGATTTGGCCAACGAATAAGCGTGGTTGTTGTTGGAATGTGGTCGGTCTATATTTAGCGAATCAAATGGACCAAGTCTTTTGTTTGAAAATGTCAAAAGTTATTTATTATAGGCTATAGGTTCCCTCCGTGAACACTTGAATAGGAAAAATGTTCAATGTATGAAAGGATGTTAGTTGACCTTGAATCTGACATCAATTCCATTACTATAGGGGATATACTCACATAAATTAAAGGATCTACATATTCTAATAGGATTTTATAATATGACATGTGTCATGTTCGAAATTTAGCTAAGTGGTAGTTGTGTCCGATTATACTTGCTAATTTCATAACAAGGATAGCATACATGAATTAGTGGAAGGGATGCAAATGTGGTATAGGTTGGTAATGTGGTATAGTCACTTTTTTTGTAAACTGAAAATTTTAGAATAACTGAAACATGTTCTATAGTTTGCTGTTCTCAAAAAAATAAGATAGCAATGACCTGTTTAATTTATTTAAATCACGTTGAGAATCAGTACCAAAAATAAAATTTTTCATGAAATTGACTTTTTTTTCGGTTGAAGTTTAAAAATAATTTTTTGTGTTACGGATGTAATTTAATCGTTATTACTAAAGCATTAAAATAATTAGTATCAACTAAAAATCAAATAATATGCGCGATTGCACCACATAATCACCAATTTAGGAAAAAACTAGACATTTCTTCAGTAAACACAAGTGTAGGTAATGTGGTATACCTTGATTCTGCATGAAAAAAAGCCAGCACTAGACAAAATCTCATTACTATGTGAAACATTCGTACTTTACGAGAGTCTACCATGAATCACAAGGATGAAAAACAAAGGCTATGAGTTTTAACAACTTCTCCATACAAAAATTAAATATTGCCATGTATAGAAATTATTATAGAATAAAAATTAAAGTTGCACTCAACGTATCCGTTAAAAATTTTAACAGACATAAATCTCGAGCTAATTCGCATTCATTAAAAACAATAAATTATATAAGATATCAATTGGAAGTGAAAATTATACTATACCACATTAACATCATGTGGTATACCACATTACCTGCACTTTTTTTAAAATCACTTTTTATGGGATTTCAAATATTTTCTCTAATATCTCTTAAATTGTTAGAATAATATTATTTTCAAATTGATACATGGAAAGACAACACATGTAGCATGTTAAGTGCAAAATTTCAATTTAATCGGATAAAAAATAAAAGTTTGGCAATCTAAAAACAAATGGGTATACCACATTTGCATCACCTCCTATATAACATCGATCCCCCTGGTTGATGTTATACAAAATATTTCATAATTTTTTTTCTTATTGGAATCCTTCCCCTCAAGTTTTTCTTTCGCTACGATTCACATAATTGCAATAATATTTTCCATTTCAATAATAGTTTTCTTAATAATCATTACAAGAATCTGCCATAACATTTTCAATCGTGTTCACAACTCACGCATCATCACACAGCAAAGCAAAAAAATAAATAAATCTGCAGTAAATGTATTCACTTTTTGCAGATTTAATTTTTTTTTCTCTCCTATGCGAAGATGAAGGCTAAAACAAATTGCATTGCTCTTGCATTAAATTGCAAACTTTGAGTCTAAAGTATGGCAGAATGTTGATATTCCAGCACACTCCATTATTTACACGCAAACACACATTCACAGACAAAGAAATACATTCATGAGGCCACACAACAACGGCAGTCCTCTATTTTTCTCCGTATACCCACAGTCACGTTGCGATTGTGTGCATCTCTCATAAATACGGAGAAAAATGCATAAATTATGCGTCATATTACCACTCGGATTCCATGGTGGCGGTGTAGCTTGAGAGGACCATGTACCATACCACATAAGATATGTGTGTGAGTGTGATTGTGTGTGTGTGTTTGAATATGTGCGTGACTGTAAAAATCCTTGAAATGAATTCAAATGGAAACAATTGAATGGCACTTTCCCCAATCGTAATGGCAATCACTGACTAATAAAAAAGGACATCGTAAATAAATCTTTTGAGTGCATGTCTCAATGCAATTTTTTTCTTGTGTGTTTGTAAATTATAATTCAATGAGAAGGAAAAATAATTGACAATTATTGATATGTTATGAAGTCATTAATTTTGTTTAAGCATAATTATGCAGGAGAAGAATGGAAATATTTTGGTAAGCGATTTAATTGTGGGTTGTCATATTATGTCATATTACTATGACATACTTTTTTAGTTCCTATAGGGGATCTATTTTCATTGCATATGAGAACTATTACTGGTCGTCGAGAAAAAAAACAGGTTTTGAAGGAAGAATAACGTCGTTGAACAAAAATAAGGACTAATAAAGCCCCAAACGTATTTTTTTAAATATATGTTTGGAGGTCCTAACCAAGGACATTTTTATTATAGTATTCTTAGGACTAATATAAAAAAATATGATTTAATACGCAGCTATCTTACTGTCCGACATGATAAGACCTTGGAATGAGGAATATTTTTGATTTTTTTTTTTAAATTTTGTATACGGTTTTTGTTCAGAAATTCGAAGTTAATTAGTGTTTTTGAGCAAGCATCGCGTAATACTTAAAAAACTATAAAAATCCATCTTTGTATTTGAGGACGCTATCTAAAATATTATGAATGACATTTTTGAAAAATAGTTGAAAAATCGACGAATTGGCTGTATTGTAGGGTAATCTCTGTTCACGTTTTGGTATTGTTTCCATATAACGCTGGATAATTTTCCCAACAAAAATTAACAATATCAATGATAAATTAAAATCTATTTGAAAGTCGGCCTCTAAAGACTTCAGTAGCCTTTTTTGGAAGAATTTTAGTGCCTTGTAGGAACATGTTGGGTTTTTAATTCTCACAAGGCTTATGTGGATTTTCTTTCGACAGAAAAACTTCCTGAAGTCACAGGAGGTTTTGTGAAGTTATACATATACATAATATGTCTTGAGGCCTTTAATAGACAAATGACCATTTGAGGTCGTCTATATAATGAAGAACTCTTAAATTATTTCATATTCTGAAGAACCTAAAGACCTTTTATAAACAGAAATCCCCAAAAGGTCTTCTATAAACAGGTAGAAATCTATTGGAAGAGGTCCTCTACAGTCTTCTTTCGTCGAATTTTATTCCCTTGTAGAAACAGAATGCCTTTTGAGTTATTTTATACAAAGAAGACATATTGAGGTATTCTATACACAAGACATTGGACAATCTCTGAAGTCAGAGGATTTATATGGAAAGAATATTTTTGAGGCATTTAATAGACACATGAATAATTGAGGTCTTCTTTAGAATGAAAACCTGTTGAATTAGTTCATATCTGAATAATGTTAAGGCCTTGTATAAACATAAGTCATCAAAAGGTATTCTATAACTATAAAAGTTTTTGGGATCTTCTATAAACATAAGTCCTTCCGAGGTCTGTTGTAAACAGAAAACATTTTTTAGAGCTTCTATAAGCAGAAGATATTTTAAGGTTATCTATACACAGGTCTTGTCTACATAAAATAACCCTAATCGAGGTCTTTGATCTAAAATATAGGACTTCTTGATGTCAGAAGAGGTTCTGCGAAATTCTATCATGCCATTAAGGGAACCCCACTCATTTTCGATTTTAAATGTCGACGATTTTCAATCTGCAATAGACAAAATATTCAAGACTTGTAGCATTGCATATATGTATTTGAATAAATTTACAAAAAAAAAGTTTTGTTGTTTTTTAATTAAAGAAAATCTTTTTTTTTCGACGACAGGTATGATTTACGATCACTGGATTATCCGAATCTCAAAATTCCAACCCAAAGAAAGAGTACATATTTGGCTCAGGCTCAAAATGTTCGGCCACAAATCAAGCTAGATTTATCCGCCATTAAATCGTCTATATATAAAATACATTTTAAGGTCGACCACTTATTCATAAACTTTTAAAGGATTCTTCTACAAATAATCTCTGGAGCTCTCCTACGCACATCTGCTGAAGTTTTTATACAACCTTTACAAAGTCAACACATAATTTTCGTTTTCTTTTGTTATTTTGTTTTCTTATGACAGGAAATTATCACCGATGTATTTGAATGACATCATGAGGAGGAGGATATACAAATTTGTACCGGCCGAAATTATCAACGTTTTACATTTTCTTAATATTTTTTGAAGGAGTATAAATTAAGATTTTTAGTTCATCCTTGAAATATTGCCATAACCATTAGTTTATATACATTTTTAATTACACCTGTTAAGAACTATTGAAGCCATAACCTAGATTTTTTTAAATATATGTATTTAAAGCTGGATTGTAAAATATATATTTTTTGTTGCCAGGGTACAACTCTATTTTGCGCTAGCTGAGTCGATCTAAACATGTGTGCCCGTCCGACAGGCTGTCCATTAAAATTTGTAAATACGATACAGGCAACAGTTATGGACCAATTGTCACGAAATTGCACATGTAGGATGGGTTCTGGTCAAACAAGACCCCTATTATTTTTGGTAATGGTCGGTTAATATTTAGGGGAAGAAATAGACCAACAACTTAATTTCTGGCCACAATTATGATCCGAACACGACGAAATTGTACATGGAAAAGGGCGTCAGGTCAAAAAATAAACATGACTGTTTTGAAGAGAAATCGGTCGATATTTAAGGGGTCAAATCAACCAAAACCTAATATGACTAAATTTTTATTTTATGCCGTTAATATTCACCTCGGGAAAATATTATTTGGACAATATGCCAGAAAGTGGAGCTGTTGACCTATTAAAATATTGCCCAGGCTCAGAGTATAGAACTGCAGAAAGTTAGATTTTCGTGGTAGTTGTGTAGGGTATCATATGGTCGTCCCCGTCGACTATACTGCTCCGCTCACTGGTTTAAAGTTGTATCAGTTTTTTAAGTATGTTTTAGAAAAAAAGTATAAAAACAGTTTTCTAATTTTTTAATGCCTATCAAGACCATAAACAGGGTCTTATTTTATCAAGGACAAGCGTCAATTTGTATTTATTTTTTTTTTTAATATAATTTGAGTCGTTAGAATTTGTATGTATTATATTTTTAAATACTATTAAAACCATGGATTTTCAAATACACTCTTATACAATTTTCGCGGACAATCACATCTTAACCGTTAATTTTTGAAATACATTTTTCAAGAACTATCAAAACCGTTGTTTTTTTTAATAAACGAAACTACATACTATCGGCAACATATTTAACATTAAAAACAGTAAATACTTTTCAATGAAACAAGAAACAATACAACAAATTATGTCTAGGTAAAGGACGTGTCTGTTTTGAAGTGCAAAACCATCCTCATTGTAAGGTAAAAACACCGCTCATTGAAGACAGTAGTTAGTTGTTGAAATACTTTTCAATGACAATGAAATCTCGGTTGAAATATTTTGTATTGTTATTTTCATACTCAGTGTTTATCAGTTGTCTCTATGGCTGTTGTACATACATACATATTTATATGTTTTCTACTTTAACGGTGATTGTTATTACAGATGTATTTTTATGTACATCGGTATTGGTGTATTTATTGTATGTTGTTTTTTTCTCGTGCAGGTTTATTTATTATTTGTAATTTTTGTATGCAAATTTACTTCGAGATCGTTATTTTAATGGTTTCATTTCACTGGATATTGTTGTAGCAAAAAACAAAAAAAAAAACAAAAATACAAAATAATAACAATGACAATGTCATAACGATAATAACAACAATAACAGATGTGTTCAATGAACACTTTGCATATGTTTTGCAGATTTTCAGAAAAATTTAGAGTAGCAAGATGGAGAAGCTGAATGCAGTTTTATGGACCAGCTGAGTAGCGTCTTCATAGACAAGCTGAAGGGAGTCTTTATATAATTTATGGAAATCTAAATGGAGACCTATATTTGTGCGAGGAGCTGCCTTCATTAACGCAATGAAGGCAGTCTTTACAGGCAAATTGAAGGGAGTCTTCATAATCGAGCTAGGTGGCGTCTTTATAAACAAGTTGAAGGTAGTTTTTATTGACGAGCTGTAGGGAGTCTTCATAGAGGAGGGGGTATTCATAGAGGAGTTGACGTGGATATTCTTAGATCAGCTGTTGTATTCTGTTAGCTGTTGATAGGTGAGCTGAATGAAGTTTTTATAGAAGAGCTTAACGAAGTCTTTTCGAGCTGAGGTTTTGAAAATCTTCATAGGCGAGCAAAAGGTCCCTAGGCGTTAGAAGATATTCTTCTGGGATACTGATATTGTGTTTTTAGACAAAATTCGACAAGAACTGCTGCTGTTTATATATATATATATATATATATAGAAAAAATAGCCACACATGTTTGCTTTTTTCACTAGAAATCACCACGAACCGATATCGGGTTTTAAGAAATAAATTGCCTCAGGATCTAAGGTTGATTTCTCTATAAAAATGCCTTGAAACTGAGATTGATGTTTTTCTATAGAAAATAAAATTGTCAGGTTTTTTCTATAGAAAAGTATCGTAACCAACGGAGAAACGCGTCGCATGATGGTGGGTACGTAGGTTCTTCTCCTGGCTTTCCTTTTCATTGCAAAACTTAGATCATTAAGCTCGACTCGAAATAGTATAAATAACTCTCTTAAAACTTAATTCAAATGATCACTGACCTTACAAGACAAAATTCAGATACCAAAAGTTGATGTTTCTCTATAGAAAATAAAATTGTCAGGAACAGACGTTGTTTTTTATAGAAAAAATATGTAAAAATTCGTTAGGAACGGGGGTTAATTGTTTTCTATGGGTAAAATTGCCTTATTAACTGATATTCTTCTTAGAAAAAATTTGCTTCAAAATATAAGTCTGCAATTTTTTCTAAAGAGCCGATGTTGGGTTTTTCCTATTCCTGTTTCTACAGAATAATATTGATTGGGGTTGATTTTTTATAGAGAAAATTTGAACTCAAGGTTCTTAGATTTTTTATGAACAAACTCATAACAATATTTTCCTATAAAACATGACACCGGCTCCTTAGCCATTCTCAAACCAAAGAATTTTATAGAGCTGATGACAAATGAAATATCGATCCTATACCCACCTTTTTGTATATAAAATATTAGTTAAACCATCCAAGCTTATTGTCTTTGAGAAAATATTCTTTAAAAATCCATGCCTATTCGACTAAGGGTCTTTAAGAAAATATGCTTTAAAAATCCACGTTTATTGGACTGAGGGTCTTTGAGAAAATATTCTTTAAAACTCCAAGTTTATTGGACTACGATCCTTGAGAAAATATTCATTAACATCCGCGCTTATTGGACCAAGGGTCTTTGAGAAAATATTCCTTAAAAATCCACGGCTATTCGACTAAGGGTCTTGGAGAAAATATTTTTTAAAAATCCACGTTTATTGGGATAAGGGTCCTTAAGAAAATATTCTTCAAAAATCCACGTTTATTGGGATAAGGGTCCTTAAGAAAATATTCTTCAAAAATCCACGTTTATTGGGCTAAGGATGCTTGAGATATTCGTTAAAAATCCTCGTTTTGTAAGTCCCGTAGTTCACGTGTATGTAAGTCCCGTCGAATATCATTTATCCATAGGAAAGCTGTATAATATAATGTATATATTTATTAATTAAAAAATTAAGAAAATGTCTTTAAAAATCCGCAAGAAAGCCTTTACTAATTATTTTTTGTAAAATGTGTTTATATTTTCCTTCAAATTCCAAATTTAATCCCGAAAAATTTAATTATTTTTATAATTATTATTTTTTCTTTCATTTACATTGTTAAGGATTGCATGTAGTCATTGTGATTATAATGTGTGTGTGTGTGCTGCTATACACAGACAGACGAATGAACCCTAACACGAAAACCCTTTTCCCCGAATTTTTTGTTGTGAATAAATTATTCAATTATAAAAAAGTGGCTGAATCATAAATGATAACACGAACAAAGAACCGCCTCCAGCTATTGGGGTCGTGTCTGTTATGTCTGTCTTTAGTCGTTTTAATTATTTATCCTTAACGTTTGTTTTTGACGGCTTATTTTTTTAAGGAATTATAAATCTCAGCCTTTTGTAATTCCATAAAAAAAAAATATGTCTATAACAGATTGTGGAGCTGATATGGTAGGCAGACATGCAAATGAATTATTAACGGTGTGAAGTAGGGTGTAACGGCAATAAAATGACAGGTCGTTTTATTAATTGATTTGAATAAGCAAATTTGTGAATTTAGCACTAAAATAGGCTTAGATTTAAATTTCCATTTTGTTCTTACCTCCCCATATTTCCATTTTTCTAATGGGCATTTGGTCGTAAATCTGCAAACCTATTAAATTCTAACACCAACCACTGTGTTTGCGTCGTGTAATTTATTATTGAAAAATATTGCCTTATCCACTTAAGCCAAATCCTACACACACTTACATAAATTCCAACGTACACACACACATAAACAACACTTTGCAGTAATGGAGAGATCCGACACACACACATATTTCACTTCCCCACCCACTTGAAATTCTTTGCCGCTCAAAAAATCTCAACATGGTGTGGGAGTAACTGTGTCAATGTTTCCATTAAAGTTTGAGCCCTCGAATATGTATGTGTAGGTGTGTGTGTGTGAATACATTAATGTTAGTGCTGACTCCTAATACATTTTACTTTTAGTTGACAATGTTGTTTAGGTTTGTGTAGGTGAGAAAAAACATAGCAATGTCGTTTCTGGAAATTGATGCAAAATAATGTCCATAAATATCAATTGAAAACAAAACAACAACAACAAGAACAAAAATATAGAGAGAATATTCCAGTGTTACTGCTAGAAAACTTTATTAAAAAAGTTAGTTATGTGAATGGATTTTTTTATAACAAAAAGTTTTACAATATAACTCTGTGGTTTCTAATATAATTAAATAAGGATTGTAATGGTCTTTATATTCTTTAAAAATCCACGTTTTTTGGACTGTGAAAATTTCCTTTATAAATCCACGCTTATTGAACAGAAAATATCCTTTAAAAATCTACGCCTATTGCCTTAATAGCCCTTGCGAAAATATCCTTTAAAAATCTACGCTTGTTGGATTAGGGGTCCTCGAGAATACATTATTTAAAAATCCCTGCTTATTGGACTGAGGGACTTTGAGAAAAAATTCTTTAAACATCCTCGCTTATTGGACTGAGAGTCTTTCAGAAAATATTCTTTAAAAATCCACGCTTATTGGACTAAGGGTCTTTGGGAAAATATTCTTTGAAAATCCACACTTATTGGATTGAAGGTCTTTGAGAAATTATACTTTAAAAATCTACGCTTATTGTACTGAATGACTTTGAGAAATTATACTTTAAAAATTCACGCTTATTGGACTAATAAAATATTCATTAAAAATCAACCCATATTGGACTGTGTGTTTAAAAGAATATTCTTTAGAAGTCCACGATTGTTAGGCAGATGGTCTTTGATACAATATTCTTTAAAAGTCCACGATTGTTAGGCAGATGGTCTTTGATACAATATTCTTTAAAAATCCACGCTTATTGGACTGGAGGTCCTTGCGAAAATATTCTTTAAAAATCCACGCTTATTGGACTGGAGGTCCTTGCGAAAATATTCTTTAAAAATTCACGCTTATTGGACTGGAGGTCCTTGCGAAAATATTCTTTAAAAATCCACGCTTATTGGACTGGAGGTCCTTGCGAAAATATTCTTTAAAAATCCACGCTTATTGGACTAAGGGTCTTTGAGAAAATATTCATTAAAAATCAACCCATATTGGAGAATATTCCTTAAAAGTCCACGGTTATCGGACTGAAGGTCTTTGAGAAAAAAACACGCTTTTGGGACTGAATGTCCTTTCGAAATTATTCTTCAAAAATCCACGCTTATTAAACTAAGGGTATGTTAGACCTTGGGAAACTATTCTTTATGAATGGAAAATGTTCTGTGGAAAACATGTTAACCCACCAATGTACCTATTGGAAAATTCGCCTAGAACCCATATTCCTTTATATTAGGACATAAAAACCAAAGATCGATCAATATTAACAAGTGTTAGTAGGAAGATATACCACCCAATGAAGAATCCAAATATAAAATTTGTACCAACTCGGTTGAAAATCATGTCTGAAATCCTCAAAATACCGAATATGGCGGATATTTCGTATTTTTAAAGAGCTAATCCGAAATCTCGGCCAATATTAAAATAAAAAATTGCAGCCAAACTGAATTTTTGAAATCCAAATTATAGTCTATTCGATTAAAAAACGTCTACATATGCTTAAAAACTTAACAAAATTTAATAAATCTATGTTTAAAAATAATCATAAAAAAAAATCATATCTTAAGGTATTCCTTTAAAAATAATGTTTAAAAACCCAATTTTTATAGCAGCCCTTGAGAAATATTCTATAAAAAATCTCGCCTTAAAGAAAGTCCTTATCAAATATTCTTTAAAAATCCGTGAATGATATTCTTTAAAAAAATCTACGCCACAAAGTAGACCATAAAAATAGTCCTTGAAAAATAATCTTTAAAAATTCTACTCTTAAAATAGTCCCTTAAAATTTAGTCTTTAAGAAATCCAAGCCTCTACGTTGACCACAAAGAATCGCTTGATACCTTAAAATAGTCCTTTGAAAAAAAATTATTAAATTCCACGCCTAAGAGTAGACTTCAGAAATAGTCCCTGAAAGGTATTCTTTAAAAAAATCCAGCAATAGACCATAAAAAAATAGTCGCTGAAAGGTATCCACGCCACAAATCAGACCATAAAATAGTCCCTAAAAGGTTTTCCATAAAAAATAAATAAAAATAGTTCGTTAAAAAATCCACGCCTCTTTAAAAATCCACACCTTAAAGTAGACCAAAAATAGTTCCTAAAATGTAGTCTTTAAAATATCCTCGCCTCAAAGTAGACCATAAAAATAGCCCCTAAAAGGTATTTCTTAAAAAAAGACACGCCTCAAAATAGACCATAAAAATAGCCCTAATCTAATCTTCAACAATTCCACGCCTAAAAATAGACTTTAAAAGTAGTTCTTGAAAAAATATTCCTTAAAAATCCACACCTAAAATAGACCTTAAAACAGTACTTGGAAAAATATTTATTAACAAATCCACTCCCTAACGATACCTTAACCCTTTGTGGCCCAATGTTGCCCACAGGCAACGACAAGTTTTAGAGCTTGTATTTAATATGTAGCTAGTATATAAATATACTTTGGATTTCATATGTCTAGACCTAATTATGGACAACACATATCAAGAGAATAATATTAAAAATTCAATTTTTTTGTAAAGTTTTGAGCTTTTCAATATATAGAAGAGGGCAAAAACGTGTACAGTACTAATATGTGTATACAGTCCAAAATATTTAAATCGCTTCGTATTCGAATTGTACGAAATTTGTCTTTAGAATTATTTTTGATTCTTGTAAAAATGAATATAGCGAATAATTTAAAATGTTTTTCCGCCGATTTAGCATTTGGTTTTCTTGATATTGGACTTTTACTTTTTAGAAAGAATGTACTGTATCTCCCGAATGCAAGGATGTAGCGATGTCAAATTTTGTATTGCATATCCTATTTAGGATATTTGCATTAAATCTTTGAACAGAAAATTGTTCTATAATTACGAAAAAAAATCGGGGCAAAAGGGTTAAAAATATTCGTATGAAAATTGACGTCTAAAAGTAGATCTAACAAATAGCCAAACCTTGGCAAATATTCTTTAAAAACTTATCTTTAAAAATGCCACCCCTAAAATAGACCTCGAAAAATTATTATTTAAAAATCCATGCTTCAAAGTAGGCCTTAAAAAATAATCTTTAAGAAATCCACTCCACGCCCTTTGCTAAAAATAGTGTTGAAAAATTCCACGCCTAAAAGTAGACAGTAATAATCTTTAAATACATACACGCCTAAAAATAGATCTTGAAGATAGGCATCGAACAAATATTCATTACAAATTTCACGCTTAAAATAGACCTAAAATTTTTTTTATCCATTCCTAAACTAGACTTTAAAAAAATATTCTTCCACAAATATTCTTAAAAAAAATCCATGCATGAAAAATACATTAATAAATATTTTTTATAAAGCTATGCCTTTATTAAAAAATATTCCTTCTGTTTTTTTTTAATTTAGTTTAATTAAAGCTATCATTTTTTAGTTCAAAATTATTCTCACATTTCTATTATTTCTGACAATTTTTCACTATATGACACGTTCGACAAAAATTTTAAACTTTTTTTCACAATCACACCTACACAATGACATGAGCTTAAAGGAAATTGATTCATACGAAGAGGATTTGTCAGTACACGACGAACAAACAAAATAACACACATTTTGATTGGGCGAGCGAACATCGCTTATTGACAATTTCACGTTCGTGTGAAACCAAAAAAAAACGAAACTAAGCAATATACAAAACACAGATTTCAAATATCCTTAGCATCTACCTCCGTATGGTTGATGGTTGTGCTGCTGAGCTGGGTGTGATAGTTTTTCTGGCATGTTGTGTTGTGATAAAGTTTTGCTTGTGGCAAAAACGTGATGATGAAGGATTTTCAAATTTAACATTCAAATTCAAAGGATTTCGTTTGTTTTGTTGGTGTGTTTTGCAATCCTTCATATCCTTTTGTGCTTCCTACCAAAAACAAAAGAACAACTAAATATTCAACTATTTTTGTGTGTCCTTATTGATGTTGTTGTGTTAGTTGTTTCTGTTGTTTTTCTTTTATGTTGCTTTGGTTTTTAGACAATTGAAACGTTTATCAGTAAAGTGAAACTATTGGCCAGCTATGTGACCAGAAACTCAAAGGATCCGTTGTTTTTGTTATTTTTCCGATTTGCCTCCCAACATCTGTTGTTAGTGTTTAGTTAACTGCTGTGTATTTATTTAAATATCTTCTCTTCGTTTCATTTCGTATTTTGTGTAACACCTCTTTGTAGCCAATGATTAATTCCCGATTTTGTTTTACCCTTTTTCTATTTTTCTGTTTCTTATCACCATTCAAAGTCGCCTTTCAACCATGAAAATGTTTTATTTTCCTTTTGTCGTGGGGATTCCTTTTTCTCTACGCCTGGGCCATCATTAATATTTATTGAAGTGGAAATTGGTTCTTTTCGCTTTTTTAATGAAGAAGACACCCGGGGTTCATTGGAATTTAATGAAACTTTAAATATGGGATCAAAAGATTCTATGTTAAAAAGGGATATCTTTCTTTTTTGATAAAGGAGTGATATCTATTCTCATTATGAGAAGGATATTGGGGTGAAATGAAAAAAAAATATTTTGCCAACAACTATTCAAGCAGCACCAGATTCAAGCATCTCGATATACACAAGGCCACCTGGATCTCTTCTGACCCAACAACGAGAAATCAAATTGATCATGTTGTGATAGACGGAAGGCATTCATCCAGTGTTTTAGACGTCCGATCGATCCGAGGAGAGAATATCGATTCGGACCATTACCTTGTGGCACCCAAGGTACGCACCCGTCTTAATGTAACAGCATCTAACACAACACGACGGCGAAAAGCTGCAAACACAATAGGTAGCCGAGGCCTACTCCGCTCAACTTACCCATTTGCTTGAAAAAAGCACTTCTTGTCCCGATAATAGTATAGAAGCACAATGGCAAAGATCGTGAGCGTCAGCAAATCGAAATGTACAGGATTCAGAATGAAGTCCGGACATTTTACCAACGAATAAAACACTAAACCGAAGGCTTTGGTACAGGCACATCCTCATGTAGAGATGAAGAAGGAAACCTGGTGACAGATACAGACAGCGTGTTGAGGATCTGGCAGGATCACTTTGAAAAGCTTCTGGTATCAAATAGTGGCGTTGAAGAAGATACCCCAGAATAAGAGATGATGGTACAATTTGGCTACAATTTGCCCAATCATTGGGCATGATTGGAACTTCAGCATCCTGTGTCCCGTGCACAAAAAAGGAGACAAGACGGTATGTGCCAACTATAGAGGAATGAGTCTTCTTCCCATCGCATATAAAGTGCTATACAGTGTGCTGTGTGAACGATTGAAGCCAATGGTCAATGACATCATTGGACCTTACCAATTCGGCTTCAGACCTGGCAAATCCACCATTGACCAGATTTTAATTCTGCGCCAAATCCTGGAAAAGACCCACGAAAAACACATCGACACATACCACCTATTTGTCGACTATAAAGCCGCATTCGACAGCCCTATCAGTTCAGTGGTGTTTAAATCCATGTCTACGTTCGGCATTCCTGCAAAATTAATACGGCTATACAGGATAACTTTAAGTGGCACAAGGTCAGCAGTTAAAGTAGGAAAAGTCCTATCGGAGCCCTTCAATACCGAACGAGGATTCAGACAAGGTGACAGTTTGTCGTGTGATCTTTTTAACATCCTGCTGGAAAAGGTCATACGCCGATGACATCGACATAATGGGTCGAACACTGAGAGCGTTAACAGCCACCTTTGAACAAATTGAGAAGGAGTCTGCCAAAGTGGGTCTGGCAGTAAACGGCGAGAAGAGAACTACAGATTCGAGGGAGTCAAAGATTTTATATACCTTGGTACCGCCATAAACGAAACGAATGTCAACAGTTTTGAAATTCGGAAAAGGATAGTGATGGCCAACAGATGCTACTATGGTCTGAGCAAACTACTCAAAAGCAAGGCCACCTCCCGCCAGACCAAACTCACACTCTACCAGACGCTGATATATGGATCTGAAGCATGGGTACTTTCGCAAGCAGATGAGGCAGCTCTTGGAGTGTTTGAGAGAAAAATTCTTCGAAAGATATATGGACGACCTGCATTGACGGCGAATATCGCCGTCGATTGAACCATGAGTTGTACCAGCTATTCTCGGACATCGACATTGTTAGAAGTATTGAGCTGCAGCGACTACATTCCCTAGGTCATGTTGTGAGAAATTTTTGCTTAGCTCGGCTTATAGAACGAAAGTTCTGTCACAAGCCAGCTAAGTAAGTAAGTAATCAAAGGCGTGGATTTTTTAAAGAACATTTTTTCAAGGCCTAAAAGAGGCGTGGAGTTTTTAAAAAACATTTTTTTAAGGCCTAAAAGAGGCGTGGAGTTTTTAAAGAACATTTTTTCAAGGCCTAAAAGAGGCGTGGAGTTTTTAAAGAATATTTTTTCAAGGCCTATGAGGGCGTGGATTTTTTAAAGAATATTTTTTCAAGGCCTAAAAAGGCGTGGATTTTTTAAAGATTATTTTTTAAATGCCTACCAAAGGCGTGGAGTTTTTAAAGAACATTTTTTCAGGCGTGGAGTTTTTAAAGAACATTTTTTCAAGGCCTAAAAGAGGCGTGGATTTTTTAAAAAATATTTTTTCAAGCTCAAAAAGAGGCGTGGATTTTTTAAAGAACATTTTTCAAGGCTTATCAGAGGCGTGGATTTTTAAAGAACATTTTTTCAAGGCCTAAAAGAGGCGTGGAGTTTTTAAAGAACATTTTTTCAAGGCCTAAAAGAGGCGTGGAGTTTTTAAAGAACATTTTTTCAAGGCCTAAAAGAGGCGTGGAGTTTTTAAAGAACATTTTTTCAAGGCCTAAAAGAGGCGTGGAGTTTTTAAAGAACATTTTTTCAAGGCCTAAAAGAGGCGTGGAGTTTTTAAAGAACATTTTTTCAAGGCCTAAAAGAGGCGTGGAGTTTTTAAAGAACATTTTTTCAAGGCGTGGATTTAAAGATTCATTTTTCAAAGACTATCCAAGACTATCCGATTTTTAAAGAATATTTTTCCATGACCTTCATCCTTTGTGACGTATAAGTAACACATAACCCACTAAGGTAATTAAATTAAATTACGTATACGCACCATTGTACAAATATAAATAAATGTGAGAGCGAAAGTACCCTCTAGGATGTGGGCGCACGCGAATTGTCAAGGTATTTCATCCTTCCCTTGTCTTTTGTATTTTTTTATTATTAAATTATCATTTCCTTTTTCGTTTTCTGAAGATAAATGTCAACATTTGCCTGCTGCCGCTACATTTGCTGTAGGCCGTTCGCATTTAATTGGATAACGTTTGGGTTTTGTTTCGTTGTCATTTTTTTTCTTCCTCCACAATTACAGAGGGTAATTGTTAACGAAGGCATCCATCGTTGAGAGGCCAGGCACGTTTTTACTTTCTGATTGAATGTAGGCGGAGTATTTTTGCTAATCATGGCACTAATTAACAAATGATGAATGGTGATGTTGGAAAAAAAATCTTCGTAAATAATAGATTTTGAAATTTTAGGTCTTAGGTACTAATTTATGGGAATTAAGTAAATGTCTTTAAATTAGCTAATGCAATATGAATTTGAAATTAAATTGGATTGGAATTCCAACTTCAGTAAGGAGGTAATAAGGCCACACTTATTTAAGGGCAAATAGACGAGCTTCGTTAATTTAACACGACAAATAAAATTGATCAAATTTCAAATTTTAATTTAAGACCATCGATTGTCAGAATACATTACGATTAAAAAACATAAATCATTTTTGGTACGGACCACTACACCCAATGTCATTAGGGATAGAGGGCAAATAAAAAATATAACACACAGCCTCATCAATAACATTATAAAAAAGGGCCAACAACCCAAAATGACAGCTAGGCAGAAAAATATCAAAAAAAATTCACTTGAAAAAAAAATTGTTGGTCTCAGGGGTAAACCAAAAAGGCTTACTTTAAAGGCAACGCAATTTTCTTTGATGAATGTTATTGCATAGCTATCTGTCCATAATAAATTGGAATAAATACGAATCACCATTAAACAAAAAAACAAACGTAATAATAAATTGCTGTATTTTATTTAAGTCAGTGTGAATGGACTTGTGTCAAATCGCAAGAAATCTCATTACTATCACGTAGACACAGAGTACATTCATTCAATTTATATTAAATGAGAAAATAACATAGAGAACAGCAACAAAAACAACAACAACGCCGCCTTACCTTATCAATCAATGAAGTCTGATTAAATAATTGAATAAGTACATTTTCTGCTGTCCAATGCTTAACTCGAAGTCGATGGACAGGACAGGTAAAGAAACATTGACAGGCAATGACTTTCATTTGTCAATAGAATTTCATGGAAAGTGAGGGCTATGATAACATTAGGTATATAAAAGATGATTGTCCCTCTGCGCCCGGCAATTTTGAGTCATCAATACAAAATCTTATTTGAGGTACTTTGTTTTATACCAAAACTCCAGAAACTCTAGAGAATGTGTTCGAAGGAAAATGGAAAGTTGATGATGGATAAAAACGGTATGGAAAGTGATGTCTAAGATAAGATTAGGTATATAAAAGAAGGTAGCCCCTCTGGTAATTTGAGGCAAATATTTTCAAGAAAATTGCCAAGAACCCTTCAATCATGTGTTGAAGGAATTACACGTTATCCTTTTTTCTACAACATCTCATTATCATAATAAATTTTGAGTTCCAATTTTTCACAATTCTGTACTGAGCCTGCTCATGTGTGTGTTCATTCTACCAATCGATTTCACCAGCAGTAATCAGCATTATGTCAACATGTTATGTTATTCAAAAAGTGTCACTCTCAGCCATGACATTGAATAACAGAAGAGAATGCCCTCCCCAGAACATCTTAACATCCTTTAATGATTGATATGCAATATTGTGGAATTGTGGTAGTGTAGGTATGTGTGTGTGTCTGTGTGTTTGCTGAATTTGCTGTATCAATCACTAAGTCATTGGAAAAATTATGTTAATGCAATGACGAGCCCTCAAGGACACACACATAGAAAACCGAAACCATATCAAAGGATATGTCAGAATAGCAAAATCATGTTTTTCTAATGACATTGTCGTAATGGTGAGGTTTTCGTCGGTAAAATATGAAAATGTTTTGAATCCATATTTGATTTTTGAAGGTTATTTGTTGACCTGAAAATAAAAATTGACTTGAGAATATATATTTTATGTATATATAGAGCTATAGAACTCCGGAAGATTATCAATCCAATCCTTTTCATTCTCATTGATATTAGGCCAACATATGTGTGTTATCAGACATTGAAAACAACTTTTATATTGCACTTTTAAATATATTCGTAAAAACCCAAAAATATGTTGCGTTAGTTCTTTAAAATCCGCACTTATATTCTTAAAAATCAAATATTTTGGACGGGTAGTCTGAAAAGTGTTCATAGTTTTGATCCTGTCGTACCTAAAATCTATCGCTAGTTTTATATGGATAACATCGACATAACTTGTGGCCAGAAGAACTATTAACTCTCAGGAAAATTGGGCAAGAACCTGAAACATACCAACATAGAGGACACATATTGATGATAATGTCAAATTAACCCTACGGTCAATAACCGGGAACATTTTTAATTTTGTTTTTTTTTTTTTTTTTTTTTTGAATTAAAATACTGTGAAATTTTCAATAATGGAAATATTTGGATCCAAGTTTATAGACCTACACAATATCAGGGCGACTACTGGATCAATATAAGGAATTACAGCGATAACTTTGGATTGGTACAAATGTACCACGGTTATTGATCTACGTATACTTTTTTGGATATTAACCGTAGTATTAAGGTCAATTCGCTCGAAAACTAACTCAAAATCTCAAAAATGCGGAATGAACCACAAACCGAATACCCCAAATTAATAATCATTTTTGGTAGGAAGATTTTCTATCCGATGCGAATCCAGATAATAGTAATGAGCATTCGCAGTGGTGATCCTGCTCCCCACCCTCTTAGAAATTTTCATACAGCAAAATGGCAGAGGATGACAACGAAAGGTTGTTGTTGTCCTTCGACCAACTTCGTGGATGTGATGTCACTGGTGCTGTAATTTTAAAATATATTTAAATTTACTTGAAGTTGACATATAGTTCTTGCTCTTGAGCCTAGTTACAATGTTCGTAAAAATATATGGCTCCTGGACCAAGGCGATGTCTGTGTTTGTAATAGAGTGGCTAAAAAATAGCTTAGGGCGACTAGTGGACCAATGTAGGAAATTACAGCGTTAACTTTGGATGGGTACAAATGTACCACGATTATTGATCTACGTATACTTTTTTGGTTATTGGCCGTAGGATTAAGGCCAAATCGCTCGAAAACGAACTCAAAATCTCGAAAATGCGGAATGAACCACAAACCGAATATTCCAAATCTTGGGCCAATAATAATCATTTTTGGAAGGAAGATTTTTTATCCCATGCCAATACAGAGAATAGTAATTAGCATTCGCAATGGTGATCCTGCTTCCCACCCTCTTGGAAATTTTCGTACAGCAGGATGACAACGAAAGGTTGTTGTTGTCCTGCGTCCAACCTCATGCATGTGATGTCACTGATGCTGCAATTTTAAAATATATTTCAATTGACTTCTCTTCTGGTAACTCTACACGTTCATACATTATCCTCATTGGAGGTGACGTATAGTTCTTGCTATTGAGCCAAGTTATAATGTTAAACTAAATATATGTCTCGTGGACCAAGGCGATGTCCGTGTTTGTAATGAAGTGGCTGAAAAGTAGCTCAGCAAATGCATCCTTACTGTGATGCAAGTTTATTTACACCAACTTCAGACTCCGTTGCATGCGCCTGCTTTTGTAATAAAGAAAGACGGACATGAATCTGCACAACCGATTATTTACTACCGTTCCTAAGGGGTTCAAAGTCATTATGTCATTTCATTATTATTTCCGAAGTCTACGACCTTCGTCCGTTTAAACAAGGTAATCTTATCGAATTTTAGCATCAGATGACTATATATGATACTTTAATCAGCTACCAGATGGCTGAATTGTTTCAGTCGTCGGAGCAGACTTTATCCTTTCTGTAAGGACCTGCCCATAATGTTTGGGGTAGACCTTTAACGACTTGTTGATAGGTCCGAAAATCGCCTTCACAATGGCGATCTTCCCACTGTCCTTCATGGCACCAGACGAAACTGTTTTAGCACTGCTTTTAGCAATAAGGGTTGATTCGCAGTAAATTGCAGTTTCTCCGTTAATGTCATTATCCTTCTACCTGATTAAGTTAGGGTCCTTATCCACATATGCTGAAGCTGACACAGAGTATTCTAAAGTGTATTTAGAGTACACAGTCACGTATCCGTTCCCCTCTGTGACCGTCTGCTTCAACGTTTCAGCTAAAGTCGACGCCCAACTTGCAGTTTCCGCCCTTGGAAGAGCCCGAATGATCAACAGTCATACTCGGTGATCCCTACGGTAGAGTGATGATGACAGTTAAATCAGAATTTTCTTTCCCGTCCATCGTTTGGGTGTCATTCCATATGGCGGATGGGACGTCAGCCACACCATCAGTCGAAGTCGAAGGGTTTGTTTAGATTTTTGGTTTTTTTAATGTTTCTGAATCCATGGACGTTGGTAGATTGGAGGGCCTGAGGTCGACCATGGGCTTCTCACCAAGGACTGTGAAACTAAATCTAATGCTCATCAAGACGACCAGCTATCGATAAGATTCCGTTCCAAGACAGTAGGTATCCTAACGGCAAACCATATACACTGATAGACACGGGCTCGCAATAACAGTGTTATCAGGACTTCATCCATAGTCGCCGGTCCGTTGATAAACTCTTATTTGCCCTCGCAAAAATATTTTCAAAAAATTAAAAATATTTACAAATCACCCACATTCTCAAAAAAATTCAGGGCTATTGGCCCTTGCTTACAGTCCTTGAAAAAAACTTTAAAAAATCCACGCTTTGAATAGTTCTTGAAACAAACTTTAAAAATCCACGCCTTAGATAGTCTATAAAAAATATTTTTTTTAAAAAATCTACGCCTTGGATAGTACTTAGAAAAGTATTCTACAAATAATCCACGCATTGTATAGCCCACAAGTGCATACAAATATTCACGCCTTGTAAAAGTCTTCAAAAACATATTCTTTAACCCTTTGTGGCCCAATGTTGCCCACAGGCAACAAAATGTTTTAGAGTTTATATTTTATATGCAGCTAGTAGATATGTATTTTTTGGATTTCATATGTGAAGACCTAATTATGGACGACACATATCAAAAGAAAAATCAAAAAAATTCAAAAATTTGGTAAAGTTATGAGCTTTTCAATATAGAGAAGAGGGTAAATTTGTGTACAGTACTAATTTGTGTATACAGTCCAAATTATTTAAATCGCTTCGTATTCAAATTGTACAAATTCTACCCTCAGAATTATTTTTGATTCTTGTAAAATTGAATACAGAGAATAATTTAAAATGATTTTTCTGACGATTTTGCATTTGGTTTTCTTGATATTGGACTTTAATTTTTCCGAAAGAATGTACTGTATCTCCCGAATGCAAGGATATATCGATGTCAAATGTTGTGCCTATCCTATTTAGGATAGTTGCATTAAATCTGTGAACAGAAATTTGTCCTAAGATTGCGGGAAAAAATTCGGGGCTCAAAGGGTTAATAATCCACGCCTTGTAATAGTCCTCAAAAACATATTCTTTAATAATCCACGCCTTGTAATAGTCCTCAAAAACATATTCTTTAAAAATCCACGCTTTGTAATAGTCCTCAAAAACATATTCTTTAAAAATCCACGCGATGTAATAGTCCTCAAAAACATATTCCTTAAAAAATCCACGCCTTGAATAGTCTCTGAAAAAAATATTCTTTAAAAATCCAGACCTTGAAAAAATATTCTTTGAAAATCCAGACCTTGAAAAAATATTCTTTAAAAAATCCCCTCCTTGAAAAGTCTCTGAAAAAACTATTCTTTCAAAATCCAGACCTTGAAAAAATATTCTTTAAAAAATCCACGCCTTGAATAGTCTCTGAAAAAAATATTCTTTAAAAATCCAGACCTTGAAAAAATATTATTTAAAAAATCCACGCCTTAAATAGTCTCTGAAAAAAATATTCTTTAAAAATCCAGACCTTGACAAATTTTTCTTTAAAAATCCACGCCTTTAATAGTCTCTGGAAAAAAAATTCTTTAAAAATCCAGACCTTGAAAAAATATTATTTAAAAAATCCACGCCTTGAATAGTCTCTGAAAAAATATTGTTTAAAAAATCCACGCCTTGAATAGTCTCTGAAAAAATATTATTTAAAAAATCCACGCCTTGAATAGCCTCTGATTTTTGTTAAAAAATCCACGCCTTAGATAGTCCTTGGAAAAATATTCTTTAAAAAATCCACGCCACAACATTATTACCCATCAAGTTAATAACTTAAAATCCCTTAACCATAATCCCAGAATGGCATCACCAGAAAAATAGTTATTTAAAATATAATCCCCATTTTATGGGATTATTACACAACAAGTCACTGTGGAGATGCCTTCGTTTGCATTCACATCGGCTGTCATCATTAGAAATTGTTTTTCAATTGATGGGAAACTATCAGAAACAACAACTACAACAGCACCAACAACAACGAGAACACTTTGAACATGACAATGACGTTAACGTTTCCAAAGATGACGACAATGTCGACCGACCGACAACAACGACGACTATGAATGAAAATGTAAAAAATAATGATGTTGATACAATTCAAGGATGCTCTTGTTTCTGTGTGGATCCATGTATGTGTGTGTGTGAGAGTATTTTATTCCTCTTCTACTTGTTATGTACTTATTATGCATATAATGATGAGGTTCTCGTTGTTGTTGTTGCTGCTGCTGCTGGAAACTATCGACAATAACAAAATGATTCAATATTCATTCGATACTTTTAACAATTTTGTGATTTAACGACCATGATTTAGAGGAATGAGGAAGACCAGAAGAAGAAAAACGAATTTGTAAAACAAAGACGAAAACGCAGACACACTCGGAGAGATCAAAATGGGGTCCAGGACAAAAGATGCAATTGATTTTTTCTTGTAATTCTTACCAATACTGACAATGGCAAAACCTTAGCAAGGTTCTTGCAGTGCTCAAGTGTTTCTGACTGCCATGAATGGGCAATTATCGATGAACATCATGCGCACATGCCAGCAACTGCAGTTGTTGGGCACTGACAAAACGTTGAAAAAATGTTGCACTGATGCATGCCTCCAAGGTATGCGAACGAATACAAAAAGGATATTATGGGTGTGTGTGGAATGCAGAACAGATGAACATAAAAGCCAACATGACATTAGTGGCAGCTGTTGATGATTTGTGGGGTTGCTAAGCATGGATGCACAAGTCAGGCAACCATCCATCTATCCTCGACATCCGTGTCTGTTCTTAAGCAGCAGCAGTATGTCAGTGTCACAGTCAACTTAATAGTTGTCCTTCCTGCCGTACACATTCTCTAAACACATAATCATTAATAAATTGTTGTCAAGGTTAAGAATAAAACACATAATGTGTGGTCTTCGATGAGATTTCCAATGAAAACAAGTCAAAGGGCAAGAATTGAAAAAAAATTCAACATTTTTCTATGTGGCGGTTCTTCAATATTTTGCTGGAATATTTAGACCTTACGGCAGACATAGGTCTTTTAGAATTATTCTTTAAAAAATCTAGTCCTCCAAAAATCCACGCCTTTAATGGGCCGTGGAAGAATATTCTTTAAAAAATCTAGTCCTCCAAAAATCCACGCCTTCTATAGGCATTTAAAAAATATTCTTTCCAAAATCCACGCCTTCTATAGGCATTTAAAAAATATTCTTTCCAAAATCCACGCCTTCTATAGGCCTTTAAAAAATATTCTTTCCCAAATCCCCGCTTTCTATAGGCCTTGAAAAAATATGCCTTCCAAAATCCACGCCTTCTATAGGCCTTGAAAAAATATTCTTTCCAAAATTCACGCCTTCTATAGGCCTTGAAAAAATAATCTTTGAAAAATCCACGCCTTTAATAGGCCTTGAAAAATATTCCTTAAATAACCAACGCCTTTAATAGGCCTTAGAAAAATATTCCTTAAAAACCACGCCTATTGCGGTCCTAGAAAAAATATTTATTAAAAATATATGTGAAAATATATATGTGGCCCTTAAAAATATTCGCCTAATAAAAACAGGATTTATTCTACCCCTAGGTAAATACATTTTCTAATTTGAAATGGATTGAAATGGATTTCAAACCCTCTAAACCCAACACAATTTATCTACTGGTCACCTACTACACTCGTCTCCGTCTGTTTTTTTTTTCATTCTCTTCATTCCTTTCTGTTTTGTTTTAATTTCCAGTGCCTTGTAAAACTAAAGTATTCCACAAAGAATATCCTTATCGTTGACTCCCCTGGCAATATTTTGCTTTTGCTTTTTTTTGTCAGATTGAATTGTCGCTTTGAGTCCGTTCTATTTTTCTATTCCATGTTCCATGATATCCGTCGTCTAAGGATATGCATATTCAAACAAATCCTTTCACATGTCCTTGTCAAGTGTTTACTTTTCTTTTAGTAGTGCTTTTGCTGCTGCTGCCAACGCTTTCTATTCAACATCGTTTACCCTCCAGCTGTGACACTTTGCGTTGATTGGTGGCAGTTGAAGACGAAAAGAAAGAAGTGCATTCTAATCCTTTTGAAAAAGGAAAATGTTCTTTAAATTTATATTTAAATATTTTATGATTATCAATAAGTGTTATAAACCATATTAGAAATAATTGTAAAATTATTCTTATTTATGTAATTACATGTCCGATTTATTTATGTATATTAATTTTTATTGTTTTTGTCTTGTTTCGTTTCAGGTAAGAATTTGTGCTAGTGTTTGTAAGTATAAATAAATAGTGGCTTTATTCACCATCACACGACACCATAGAAAATTCTCAGCACTCCACACAACATGGAACACAAAAATAACACCATGTTAGTTTCAATTTAATGTAGAGTTCTATTCACATACATTGTCAGAAATAAACAATAGATTTTAGAAGATCATATAATAATTCAATCCATCTGGCACCAGATAATTTTCAGAGCGGATATCTCGGAAATAAGCAATGGACCCACAAGATGGGTGCGATTTAAATTTTGTATTTTTTCTGCCCTTCGAAATATTACCGTACAAAATGAAAAAAATCGCTGTTGCAAACATAAATTTACTGTGAAAAATTTCATTTCATTAAAACAAAATCCATTGTCGATTTGGACCCGCGAGTCCATATGTCCGTCCGTATCTCTATTTGTCTGCTATGAATTGAAATGGCAATAATAAAGATACGAGGTCTTACTATTTCTGGCCCAATAATTAAAATTCCAATATTTTATTCGAAATGTTTTATCTTTATTCATGTATTCCCCAGCATGATTTATACAATTTTTCATTAGTACAAACCAATTGTCGACAAAAATTGCTGAAGGAGCCATAGTCAGGACTGTACGACGTACACCGTTATGTACGGTATAAAATTCACTAGTCTCAGCTGATGTATGAGAGCTCGCATTGGACCACAATAAATCAACTTCTCTTATTCAATTTATTAGAATGATTAAGACAAAAATTATGTCGTATCACGCAGAATTGACCGTCCTAAGTTATTCAAGCGGAACAGCCGCCACATGAATAGGTTTGCCATAGAACCAGGCGCGACCATTTGTTTCGAAATGGTTTTTCATGAACTAATTTCGTTGAATTTGGCTCATCTTCGAAGACCCAATCGGTCGATTGGTGTTTTCTTCCGACCCCATACCCATAGGTTGATGATAAACGTATTTTGAATCACCGCGATCGTATGTCAAATTGTGCCGAATCCAACGAGAACAAACAAAGAGGCATTCAATTGGCATTCCGAATTGTTATGACATGGTAAACATGACCATGTTTTCGTTGGTTCATGGTAGTAGGCTTTTTTGGGCTTCAGATGATAAAATACTTCTATTCCGAAAATGTCCAATATACATAGCCCCCATATAAAGATCCGAACCATTTTAGGTCTCTTCAATATCCTAAACGAATTTTCCAAGCGATGTGAATGTTATTATCGATTTTGGGCTCTTGAAGGTCAAATATTACTTTACTTTTAAGTATTTAAATGCTCATAGGATTTGTTTAATATTGGAAATTTTGACCATTTGTGGAGGAGGTACCAGAACAAGTGGACGTGATCTAGGCTTGGTAAAGATAATAGGTTGCGCAAAGTTTGGGTCATATCGGACATTCCTTTCGCCTAATATCGAATTTATATATATGAAAATGTTGACCATTTGTGGGGGAGGTACCAGAACCGCATCTAGGCTTGGTATTATATTTAACAGGTTGCGCAAAGTTTGATTCAAATCGGATATTGAATCGCCGGATATTGAATTTTTAAATATTGTGGGGGAGTTGCCAGAAGAAGTGGACTAATGGGTCCCATTTTCGGACTTAATGTAGGCTTGGTAAACAGAATAGCTCGTGCAAAGTTTTGTTCAAATCAAATATTCTATTCACCTAATATTGGATTTGTAAATATTGAACATATTGGCCATTTGTGGGGGAGGTACCTGAACTGGGTGAACTAAGGTTGGGATAAAATCAGTTAATTTGAGAGTTATCAGGCGCACCTGTCGCCCAGACAGACATATCCAAACGTGGGACATACAGAAACATGGGATCTAAAACCAATAAGTCGTTGGGGCACATGTTTGCCGTATCAAATCGGTTACGATATTCTATAGAAGACCCAAACAGGTACTGTGTTCTATAGAGTATCCATTCGGATCTTATTATTTTATATTCTATAGAAGACTCGAAAAAGAACGGGAGAAAACCTGCATAACTTCTGGCAACAAATCATTCGAAGAAAAACATTATTTTTAATAAGTACTCAAGGTTATCTTCTGTTCATAGAAGACTTTGCAGAAAGACTAATTACGTACGACTTTGAAAAGATATTCCTAACCCTACAATAACAAGTTCTCCTCTATATGAAGTCTTCTGGTTATAGAATAAAGAAAGGTCTCGTGCCAACGTTCTTCTGTGTGGAGAAGACCTACCTATCTTCTGGCTATAAAACATTCGAGGTCTTCATTTTTTTTAAAAAATCTTCAAGATTATCTTTTGTACATGGAAAACTTGCAAAATGACTTCTATCTACGCAAGACTTTGGGAAGTGTTATTTTAATAGAATACCTGAAGAAGATATAAGTAACCCTGCTTACTTAAGACCTGTATGAGGCCTTCTTCTAATATAATAGCTGAATTAGTTTCTCCAAGGCTTAATTGGAAAAACGAAAAAAAGTTATTTTGTGTGGAGAAGACCAACATAACTTCTGGCCATTAAAAACTGGTTTTATAAGACCTCAAGAAGATTTTCCGACCATAGAAGATTTACAGAAAGACTTATGTCTATAAAAGACTTTGATGAGGGTTCTTTTAATAGACGACCCGAAGAAGTAATCCTGTATATAATAGATCCGGACTAGGTTTTCTGGCTACAGAATAACTAAATGAATTCTTCTGAACATTCAATTCCAATTCAAGCTTTTTGAAAGATCTCATGAAAATCGTCTGTCTATAGAAGACATGCAGAAGGACTTCGGTCTAGATAAGACTTCTAAATGTATCTCTTTATTGAAGACTTTAAGAAGTTCTCATATCTATAGAATAACTTTACAAGGTCTTCTGGATAAAGAATCACTGAATAATGGCTTCCGAACATAAAATACATGTGAAATGTTTTATGCATAATTTCGGTCTATAGAAGGTCGGGTTTATAGGTCTTCTCTGGACAAGGGACCTTTTATAGACAGAAATTATACAGAAAACAGGCTGTCTATAGAAGGTCGCCTTAAGTTAAACTGGATATTCTATAGGACACCAACAGGGACAAATATTCTACCCTTCACCATGAGGAGTTTTTATATGCAACAGTTTTTATACCGAAAGTCTTTTCACTACGTAAGACTGCAAGTTCTTTATCTTTAGAAAACTTATTTTTTACGTAAATTATTGGAAGGCTTTTTTTTTGACAATGGGCACTTGAAGAGTTGAAGAGGGCCTTCTATCTACAATAGATCCGTAGAAATTATCATGACTATGCCATATCCGCGGTATTTTATTTATAGTTGACATGTACGAAGTCTTCCGTCTATAGAATACCTATGGAGGATCTCCTGTCCTTTTAAATATATTATGTTTATAGAAGACCAGAAGTCTATAAAAAGTGTACTATCTATAGAATGCGTTAATAACGTCTTCAGTCTTAGAAGACCTCAAGAAGATCTACCTTTTTAAAAGAACCAAAATATTTATACTGTTCATAAACTAGAGTTGGTCTCCCACACGTGGGTATAGATAACGTATCTCTAGAAGTCATTTAGAGTATCTTCGGCAAATATCTTTTGTGGAGAGTCTTAAATAAGCACATAGCCTGAGCTCATTTTTGTCAATTACATATTTAAACAGTTAATTCGAACATAGCTCCAAGTTCGATGGCCCGGAAGGAAGACAATGTGTCAACATAAAAAAATAAGAGCAAGAAATACAAGAAGCTTTATTGCAGCTTGTGAAAACCTCCCCCACAATTTTCTGCTATGAATCTCCGTACAACATGGTGGAATGCAAATCTTTACTCCCTCCAGCCAAGTGGCTGTAAAAAAAAAAAAACTAAAATATGTTTTCCTAGTCGAACTACGCAGAGAAAAGTAAAACAAAAAAAATAAACTTGTTCTGGGAATTTGTTCTACAATCTAGTTTTTCTGAAATAGTCATGCTTCGTTGATTTGCGTTTGTCTTAAGTAGTAAGGGTGGTAGGTAGGAGATGATTGAAAGAGATGGGGCTTTGGTCAACTCAACAGTGAATTTTCACTTCCAGTCTCTGTTAAACAAATGTTTTTTTTATGGAATGGATGTGCAAACGAGCAAACTGAAAATATAAACGAAGCTAAATTTGAATTTGAAATTTTCTTTTTAGTTTTTCTGTTTTGTCAAATGCACTTCATGAATTTTTCATTTGCAGAATATATTTTGCGTATGTTTGTGTTTCGCAAAGAAATTCGAAAGTTTTTTTTGATTTTGAACAACAAGGTTATGTTTATGGAAGAGACAGAATATTATTTCGATTTATGTATATGAAAAATATGAACCAAAGATTTGAATTGAAAATGCATTGTTTGAAATTGTAAGGAAAAGTGACAGGATTTAAATCGAACAGAATTAAAAATTGCCTTCTTTAATACGATGTTGTTATCAGAACGTAATTGTCATACAAATAGAGAATGCCCTCTAAATTCTCTGTATTATCTGAAAATGTTGTTATCCCTTCTAGGCTTTAATTTAATTGCTACCGCTTTAGATAACATAAAAAATTAAAGGTAGTAACTCTTTACCGGTAATAAATTTTCAATTTACACCATGGAGGAAATAAATTCCCTCTAAATGAGTTTTAAAAATGCTATAAAAATAAATAGCTCCTACTTTGCTTCTCCTCTCTCTCCTTATCGAAACACATGTTTGGCTGTAATTTTATCGTTTGTTTGTTTGCTTGTTGTTTTCGAGCCAAAGATTTAATTGCCACCCAATTTTTTCCCGGCCACAACCAACACAATTGCAATACTTTCAAGCCAACCATCCATCCACCAAACCATCGACGACCGAGCAGACACATTGCCAAATTGAAATTGAAAATAATTTTCAATGTGTGAATGACATGAACTGGAAAACCCATACTAACACCACAATAGAAACGTGTTGAAACTGAAATTTACACTAGGTAACAAAAATCCCTACTTAGACCACAAAAAGATCTCTAGAGTTTCCTCGGTTCATAGGAATCCAGATGTCTAAATAAGATCTTCTGTTTTCAAGCGATCTTCTGTTACACACTGTGGCAAAAATTATCGAGATAAACCCATGGTTCCTTTTGAGAATATGCATAGAATCACTTTCTGAGTCGATTTATGCATGTCCGTCCGCCTGTCCATGTTAAATTGTAAACAATGTACAGGTCGCATTTATGATCCGAATCATTTTTTTGGCCCAAGGACGAACCCTATTGAAATTGGGAAAAATCGGTTCAGATTTAGCTGTAGCTCCCATATATATTTTCGTCCGATCTAAGGTAAATTGTGTACCAAAGTCCCTATATATCTTTCATTTGCACAAAATTTGGCACAGTGTAATGAATAAGGTTTAGAATTTAGTGAAAATCGTTTAAGATTTTGATATACCTCCCATATATATCTTTTTGCACAAAATTTGGCACAGATAATGAATAAGGTATTTAGTGAAAATCGTTTAGAATCATATATTTCCAAAGTCCCTATATATCTTCCGATTTGCACGAAATTTGGCACACGTAATAAATAAGGTCTAGAATGATGTCTGCAGAGTTTCGTGAAAATCGGTTCAGATTTAGATATAGCTCCCATATATAGCTTCGCCCGATTTAAGGTAAATTGTGTACCAAAGTCCCTATATATCTTTCGATTTGCATGAAATGTGGCATAGCGTACTAAATTAAGTCTAGAATGATGTGTGCAAAGTTCCGTGAAAATCGTTTAAGATTTTGATATACCTCCCATATATATCTTCGTCCGATTTAAGGTAAATTGTGTACCAAAGTCCCTATATATCTTCCGATTTGCACGAAATTTGGCACAGCGTAATAAATAAGGTCTAGAATGATGTGTGCTTAGTTTCGTGAAAATCGGTTCAGATTTAGATATAGCTACCATATATAGTTTCGCCCGATTTTAGGTAAATAGTCCACTAAAGTCGCTGGAAATATCCTTCGATTTGCACGAAATTTGGCATAGCGTACTGAATTGCTTCTATAAAAATGTGTGCTAAGTTTCATGAAAATCGGTTCAGTTTTAGATATAGCTCCCATGTATATCTTCGTCCGATTTAAGGTAAATTGTGTACCAAAGTCCCTACATATCTTTCGATTTGCACGAAATTTGGCATAGCGTACTAAATTAAGTCTAGAATGATGTGTGCAAAGTTCCGTGAAAATCGTTTAAGATTTTGATATACCTCCCATATATATCTTCGTCCGATTTAAGGTAAATTGTGTACCAAAGTCCCTATATATCTTCCGATTTGCACGAAATTTGGCACAGCGTAATAAATAAGGTCTAGAATGATGTGTGCTTAGTTTCGTGAAAATCGGTTCAGATTTAGATATAGCTCCCATATATATATCTTCGCCCGATTTAAGGTAAATTGTGTACCAAAGTCCCTATATATCTTTCGATTTGCACGAAATTTGGCACAGCGTAATGAATAAGGCCTAGAATGATATGTGCAACGTTTCGTGAAAATCGGTTCAGTTTTAGAAATAGCTCCCATGTATATCTTCCTCCGATTTAAGGTAAATTGTGTTCCAAAGTCCCTATATATCTTCCGATTTGCACGAAATTTGGCACACGTAATAAATAAGGTCTAGAATGATGTCTGCAGAGTTTCGTGAAAATCGGTTCAGATTTAGATATAGCTCCCATATATAGCTTCGCCCGATTTAAGGTAAATTGTGTACTAAAGTCCCTATATATCTTTCGATTTGCACAAAATTTGGCATAGCGTACTAAATTAAGTCTAGAATGATGTGTGCTAACTTTCGAGACAATCGGTTCAGATTTAGATATAGTTCCCATATTTGATCCGATTTTATGTATATATATATACATATATATATCTCTCGATTTGCCCGAATTTTGGTATAGGGTACTGAATTAAGTCTAAAATGATGTTGATAATCTTCGTGAAAAGATCCATAGCTCGGCCAATTGACACAACGTACTGTAGTAATATAAATTAGTCTCTGGCAAGTTTCCCTGAAATCGGTTCAGATATAGATATATGACAAGAACGCGTCGTCTGTTAGGATACATATGTAGAATACACCCAAAGTGGTGAAGGGTATCATATAGTCGGCCCAGTCCGACTTTATTACTTTCCTTACTGGTTTTAATCTAAGCCTTATCTGGGCCTATCTAGACGGTATTCCCCATGTTGCCTGATGGTATTGCATTTATAGACCACCTTTAGAGTATATGACAACACCCGTTATTGGTAGCCTAGTGTAAGCAACTACCGAAAAACTTAAATGGTGTGGTCGACAATGTCGGCTCGAGCTCGTAAATTCCCTAGAGATGATGTGGCTGTGTGCGCCAAATTCAGCAACTACAACAACAACAATCGTGAATGAGCTTCTGTGATCGTATTTTGTCGTTTTTTGTTGTTGTTGACGACAACAAAGAAATAATTGTTAGCAAGTGCCACTAAGCCCAAAGGGTATATAAATACACGACAAACACACAGTCACACACACATAGCCACATAAAGTGCTATCATTCACACGTAGTATATCCAACAACCACACCCACACTTGTACTCTCATTTATAGACAAATACACTGGCATGTTAACAAGGAAACGGATATGAAACTGCCAGCTTAAGTCAAGCAAAGAGGTAGAGGAAACAAAAAAGCAAAAAGAAGCAAGTGGAAAGAATAGGAAGAACAACGGTAATAATTGAAGAAAGCAAAAAGAGGAGCCATGAGTACATGAAAACTTACAACGACCATTGTCGAGTTGTTGGTGGCCATTGTAATTCTTTTCTATGTGTGGTTTGACACTCATTGTGTGCTAAGCTGGGTGGCTGCTTAGTTGGTGTTCATGTTGTTTTCGTTTTCGTTGTTGTTATTGTGTTAGACAGTCCATGTAATGGCAACTCTAGTGGCAATAGCACATTGTAGTTTTTTGGTATGCTCTACGCCGGATCCAGGTGAAAACTAATGAAAATGTCGTTAAGGGATAACAAGATGTGGAACAAAACGAAAAAAAGAATGTCTGTCCAAGTTTATTTGAACTTAACATGAACTTTACACTTTGTAATATAAATCTTCCACTGATAATGGAACTTGGTCAGGTTGGTAGATTGTTTTTTTTTTTTTAACTATGTTGAGGTGGAAAGTGGGTTCTGTAAATTGCAAAGGGCCATTGTAAAAATGATAATAAAGTACTCGCTGTTTTGAAGGGAACTAATTTATGCGGTTATGGTTAGTGTGGTCTCGTAATATTTTTATAGCACCAAATGGTATATAACTATTAAGTAGCTATGAGACTGTTGGGAATTCAAAACTTGGAACGATTAAAAAGAAAGTCGCAAAAAATTTTATTCCGCGGTTCATCATATTTATCATCACAAGTGAGACAGAAGAAATTAAGATAAATAATAGAAGTGGTGTAGAACAATTCCGTTAGAAGGTATTTTGTCCACAGAAGTCTTATAGAAGGCCCTCTTTCCATAGAATACCTGTAGAAGGACTTCCATAAAATCATCTGGATACTGAGACCTGCAATGTCTATGGACATCATATATAGATGAAGAGCTGCGGAAGATATTCTCTTTTCACAGAAGGTCTGATGTAGGTGTTCCAGCTGCTTTCAGGTTTTTTGTTTATTGAATAAATGTAGGAGTTTCGAATAAGAGGTGTTATTTTAATATTAAAAAGAAACAAGTGATTGGATGTTTATTTTACAATGGAAAGGAAGAAGTTACAGGATATTAATCCTCGCGGCATGTAATTGTTTTCACCTCTTTGAGGGATAACACGGATGGCGATAAGACGACTCCCAGGTGTTATTCATTTCGTGCTTCGAAGGAAACTCATTTTATTTATAATATATGCAATCGTTCTCTTGTATATGATTCCCACTGATATTCTCCATGGAGTGAGAGCATTGGCGTGCCCGGCCTCAGATGTGATCATTAAACACGTTTTATATGCTTATCAGCCTGTATGCTTATTATCCTGTGACAAATGGCAGTCCGGTGACTTATGCCCTCGTATGTCCTAGTTGTAGACTCAAACATTTATTAAAGCAGAAGGAAACTGCCTGCGAACCTTTAAAAAAAGTGGATTGTATATCAAAATAGATCCCTGTTTAACTAAAATATGTTTCTTTTATACAAAAGACCCATAGCAGGACCTACACTATCTACACTACTATCAGTCCGGTGATCTGTCATTTTGGTTTCCTGTTTTAGAGTTATATCAATCCCAAAAATACAGATGTATTGCCTAAATGGCCAGTTCTCTACCTAACTGACATTTTGATAATTTTTGATATGATTTAAGATTCCTTCTCGTACATTCCCCCTGACGAAAAGTCAGACTAAACGAATCACGCCTGTTAGTCATCTGCTTTGCTACCTTTGCGTTGCCGTGTGAAATATTCCTGTTCCAAAATTGCAGTTCCCACATTTCACATCGATGGTGGCTTTAGTCACATTATATTCAGATTTTTTTTTCAATATTCTAATTTTCATAAAATATACCTCTCAAAAGAGAAGTCATCAAAATAGTCTCTGAGTCCAGTTACTTGGTAGTATTAGGCATTTAAAAGGCTTCTGATTAAATTGTAACATTTGGCGTATAAGTACTGTCAACACGTATACGACCCAATTGGCTGAACATGTGTTTCTTATTATGGTAGTGGCCTCCGACCCCTTCTTTTTATACCCTACACAACTATGTTGTCAGGGTATTATAGCTTTGTGCATCCCCAAGAGTTTGTAACGCAGCGAAATATTGGTCCTAGACCCACCATTAAGTATACCGATCGTCGCTAATAGCTGAGTCGATCAAGATATGTGTGTCCCTCCGTCCGTCTGTCCATTCTAATTTGTAAACACGACACAGGCCACAGTTATGGACCAATCTTCACGAAATTTTGCATGTAGAATGTATTCAGGCCAATGAAGGGGATGAAATGGACCAAATAATTATTTTTTGTCCATTTTTCTGGCAGCTCTAATTGGAGAAGGGATCAGGCCAAACAATAAGCATGCCTGTTTACATAATTATTGGTCAATATTTAGGGGTTCAAATGGACCCTGACTTTTGGGTGAAAAATTAAAAAAAAATGTATTCTATGGCGTATATAATAACTCCTGAAGGACAAAGACCCGAGAAGTTGATAGTGTATCCATGAGGAATGACTGAACTTTAAATTAATACCAGTTATATTGTCATATGTACTCGGATGTGGGAGTTACAATACAGGAAATATAGCGCTGATGGTTTTGGAATTTTCCATGAGGTTCCAGTTCCTATAATTGATGAAATGATCAGATAATAATTATGTCAGTGTAAGTAACAGGTGCTATTGACCTATAATCGGGCAAGAGGGTGCAAATATCACGAGATATTGTCCAGGCTTAAAAACCCGCAGAAAGTTTGAGTTCCTTGGTAGCTGCGTAGGATCGTATGGTCGACCCCGTCCGTCTATACTATTGTTCTCTTAGATCAGTGCAGCTCATTTAGATATGAAATTCTAAAATAATGAGACAAACTACTCTACGCTGAAAGGCTCTGATGCTAGATAATTTATAGAGTGCATGTTTCTGTAGTTTAGTGTCATCTGAGAAATTTACTCTATAGCATTTAATTTACAAATGTAAGAAATCGGAACATGGAACAGAGTTCGTATAAGTACTGCCGACACCTCAAAATAACTTAATGTTTGATCATCATTGATGTTTTATTAACATGTTCATAATATGTAAAAAATATTCAGTGACCTTGTGTAGTGACATTAATTTCAGAATTAAAAACATGGAACTGGGGTCGTATAAGTACTATCAACATGTATACGACCCAATTAACATAATATTTCTTTGAAGTTCTTTGCCGTAGATACCATTTTTTATTCAGACCCTCAAATCATCAAATACTGTTGCCTACATTCATGGCAACAGTATTTCATATATTTCTATATATATTCAACAGAGAGGTGAATTATACTTTATACATAGTACAAAGATGTCCTTGTGCTACGATTTGTATTGATAATTTTAATTATTATTCACCTGAGATAATTTGATTTATGTAGGAGATCTCTGAGCTCAGATAATCTTAATAGGTTAAATAATTTATAGAAACGGCCTATAAGTAAATGCATCGAAAGCCATTGAGTCCATAATTGAGATATGTTAATCTGGCCTCTAAGGTGAGTTTCTCTATTAAACAAAATACCATTCTCTCAGAATTTTGAATTTTAAGGCCAACAACTTTACAGAAGAGGCATCAGAAGTTATTTAAACTACTATATTAGGTTCTAAGTCCATGTAATGGAACCAGATCGGATCCAATAAGTAATATCAACACGAATACGACCCAATTGTCTTGACGTTTATTTTCCAAATGATTTAAATGTGGTAGTAACTATTCCTCTGATAGTTGGCATTCAAAGGCATGGATAACATTTGTGGATCAACCACATAGAAAAATCATACTTCATTAGTATTCCAAGAATTTCTTTTAAAATATGTTTTATATGCAATTTTTAATTTCTGATATTAAACTTATTAAATTTAATTATTTTATTTTGCAACTTTGTAACTTCTTCAAACTCATAATAGTACCAATAAATTTAAATAAATTTAGATTACAAAGAATTATGTACATTTTCTTTCAAGGTGTCTAATAATTAAACAAATAATTTTTTCTTTATTAACATTTGGCATTTGCTTAGATCTGCCTCCCTCACACCTCACTGGCAAATGTCTTTCTTAATATACAAACTAAAAAAAAAGAAACTTCGAAAGTAAACATTTGACAGATGCTTAAAATGTGCACAGGAAAAAATTAACATAAACTTGTCAAGAAGAATCTATCAACATTCCAACAGTCCGAACATTCAAATTCCACCTCTATGCCTCATTCACACCCCCTGTCTCCATCACGTTCTCCATCTCTCTTTGCGTAGGCCAACTGTTACAAAACAAGTTAACTTTCACTTGAATTTTTGTTCTTTTAACTAATTTCTCGACAAAGTACCACAAACGGAGAAATAGACTGAATGAAACTGACGAAAAAATAAAAAAATCAACAACAACAACAAACAAACTTATCTCATTTTCATAAAATAAAAAAAGAACGACTCAACTATATAGAACGAAAAACAACCTCCGCATTAAAAAAAAAGTATGTCATAGATCTGAGAGATTGAGCGCAACTGAATAGACCACACATTTCACATCGATGGTGGCTTTAGTCACATTATATTCAGATTTTTTTTTCAATATTCTAATTTTCATAAAATATACCTCTCAAAAGAGAAGTCATCAAAATAGTCTCTGAGTCCAGTTACTTGGTAGTATTAGGCATTTAAAAGGCTTCTGATTAAATTGTAACATTTGGCGTATAAGTACTGTCAACACGTATACGACCCAATTGGCTGAACATGTGTTTCTTATTATGGTAGTGGCCTCCGACCCCTTCTTTTTATACCCTACACAACTATGTTGTCAGGGTATTATAGCTTTGTGCATCCCCAAGAGTTTGTAACGCAGCGAAATATTGGTCCTAGACCCACCATTAAGTATACCGATCGTCGCTAATAGCTGAGTCGATCAAGATATGTGTGTCCCTCCGTCCGTCTGTCCATTCTAATTTGTAAACACGACACAGGCCACAGTTATGGACCAATCTTCACGAAATTTTGCATGTAGAATGTATTCAGGCCAATGAAGGGGATGAAATGGACCAAATAATTATTTTTTGTCCATTTTTCTGGCAGCTCTAATTGGAGAAGGGATCAGGCCAAACAATAAGCATGCCTGTTTACATAATTATTGGTCAATATTTAGGGGTTCAAATGGACCCTGACTTTTGGGTGAAAAATTAAAAAAAAATGTATTCTATGGCGTATATAATAACTCCTGAAGGACAAAGACCCGAGAAGTTGATAGTGTATCCATGAGGAATGACTGAACTTTAAATTAATACCAGTTATATTGTCATATGTACTCGGATGTGGGAGTTACAATACAGGAAATATAGCGCTGATGGTTTTGGAATTTTCCATGAGGTTCCAGTTCCTATAATTGATGAAATGATCAGATAATAATTATGTCAGTGTAAGTAACAGGTGCTATTGACCTATAATCGGGCAAGAGGGTGCAAATATCACGAGATATTGTCCAGGCTTAAAAACCCGCAGAAAGTTTGAGTTCCTTGGTAGCTGCGTAGGATCGTATGGTCGACCCCGTCCGTCTATACTATTGTTCTCTTAGATCAGTGCAGCTCATTTAGATATGAAATTCTAAAATAATGAGACAAACTACTCTACGCTGAAAGGCTCTGATGCTAGATAATTTATAGAGTGCATGTTTCTGTAGTTTAGTGTCATCTGAGAAATTTACTCTATAGCATTTAATTTACAAATGTAAGAAATCGGAACATGGAACAGAGTTCGTATAAGTACTGCCGACACCTCAAAATAACTTAATGTTTGATCATCATTGATGTTTTATTAACATGTTCATAATATGTAAAAAATATTCAGTGACCTTGTGTAGTGACATTAATTTCAGAATTAAAAACATGGAACTGGGGTCGTATAAGTACTATCAACATGTATACGACCCAATTAACATAATATTTCTTTGAAGTTCTTTGCCGTAGATACCATTTTTTATTCAGACCCTCAAATCATCAAATACTGTTGCCTACATTCATGGCAACAGTATTTCATATATTTCTATATATATTCAACAGAGAGGTGAATTATACTTTATACATAGTACAAAGATGTCCTTGTGCTACGATTTGTATTGATAATTTTAATTATTATTCACCTGAGATAATTTGATTTATGTAGGAGATCTCTGAGCTCAGATAATCTTAATAGGTTAAATAATTTATAGAAACGGCCTATAAGTAAATGCATCGAAAGCCATTGAGTCCATAATTGAGATATGTTAATCTGGCCTCTAAGGTGAGTTTCTCTATTAAACAAAATACCATTCTCTCAGAATTTTGAATTTTAAGGCCAACAACTTTACAGAAGAGGCATCAGAAGTTATTTAAACTACTATATTAGGTTCTAAGTCCATGTATTGGAACCAGATCGGATCCAATAAGTAATATCAACACGAATACGACCCAATTGTCTTGACGTTTATTTTCCAAATGATTTAAATGTGGTAGTAACTATTCCTCTGATAGTTGGCATTCAAAGGCATGGATAACATTTGTGGATCAACCACATAGAAAAATCATACTTCATTAGTATTCCAAGAATTTCTTTTAAAATATGTTTTATATGCAATTTTTAATTTCTGATATTAAACTTATTAAATTTAATTATTTTATTTTGCAACTTTGTAACTTCTTCAAACTCATAATAGTACCAATAAATTTAAATAAATTTAGATTACAAAGAATTATGTACATTTTCTTTCAAGGTGTCTAATAATTAAACAAATAATTTTTTCTTTATTAACATTTGGCATTTGCTTAGATCTGCCTCCCTCACACCTCACTGGCAAATGTCTTTCTTAATATACAAACTAAAAAAAAAGAAACTTCGAAAGTAAACATTTGACAGATGCTTAAAATGTGCACAGGAAAAAATTAACATAAACTTGTCAAGAAGAATCTATCAACATTCCAACAGTCCGAACATTCAAATTCCACCTCTATGCCTCATTCACACCCCCTGTCTCCATCACGTTCTCCATCTCTCTTTGCGTAGGCCAACTGTTACAAAACAAGTTAACTTTCACTTGAATTTTTGTTCTTTTAACTAATTTCTCGACAAAGTACCACAAACGGAGAAATAGACTGAATGAAACTGACGAAAAAATAAAAAAATCAACAACAACAACAAACAAACTTATCTCATTTTCATAAAATAAAAAAAGAACGACTCAACTATATAGAACGAAAAACAACCTCCGCATTAAAAAAAAAGTATGTCATAGATCTGAGAGATTGAGCGCAACTGAATAGACCACACATTTCACATCGATGGTGGCTTTAGTCACATTATATTCAGATTTTTTTTTCAATATTCTAATTTTCATAAAATATACCTCTCAAAAGAGAAGTCATCAAAATAGTCTCTGAGTCCAGTTACTTGGTAGTATTAGGCATTTAAAAGGCTTCTGATTAAATTGTAACATTTGGCGTATAAGTACTGTCAACACGTATACGACCCAATTGGCTGAACATGTGTTTCTTATTATGGTAGTGGCCTCCGACCCCTTCTTTTTATACCCTACACAACTATGTTGTCAGGGTATTATAGCTTTGTGCATCCCCAAGAGTTTGTAACGCAGCGAAATATTGGTCCTAGACCCACCATTAAGTATACCGATCGTCGCTAATAGCTGAGTCGATCAAGATATGTGTGTCCCTCCGTCCGTCTGTCCATTCTAATTTGTAAACACGACACAGGCCACAGTTATGGACCAATCTTCACGAAATTTTGCATGTAGAATGTATTCAGGCCAATGAAGGGGATGAAATGGACCAAATAATTATTTTTTGTCCATTTTTCTGGCAGCTCTAATTGGAGAAGGGATCAGGCCAAACAATAAGCATGCCTGTTTACATAATTATTGGTCAATATTTAGGGGTTCAAATGGACTCTTCGCCTATCGCCTTGCAGTTGAGCCGTTAAGTTTATTAACCACATCCTTTATGCAGCCATACAACTATACGCACCCACACACACACTTACACATTTACATTTTGTTAATGCTTCGGCACAGCTAATTTGTTATTGAGGTAGTTTTGTGCGGGTTTCTCTCTTTTTTATTCATGGCACCAGATGCCTGTTGCCTTGATGTTCGTTCGTTTTCTCCCCTTCTGTGCTGTGTGTGTGTGTATTTAAAGGATCAAGGATGTTACTAAGCCGGCTGATGAAGGAGATTATACACAATTTGGTGGTTGGATGTTTTGAAGGGGAGGGATAGGTGTTTTTGTGTGCAATATAATCTCTTAATTTTATGTCCTCCTTCTGGACAATAGCATAGACACAAATTTTCATGGGGATCAGGTGTGTTGTTTTTGTAAGATTTCAACCATAATTATCGATATAGTAAATTCTATGGCTTATTTTTTGTTCTTGAGAACTTTTTTAAACTTGTAATTAGGAAAATACATAAAAGAAACGTAAGGACAGTTGTAAAGATCCAAAAACATTCTAGGACTTAGGTTTCTCCCTCAGGATTTTTTCCATGATTATCGATGGCGGGGATTATTAAAAATATTTTTCCATGACTATCAAAGGCGTGGATTTTTTAAAAATATTTTTCATTATATTTTTCATTTTCATTATAGCATTGTGCAGCCCCAAGAGTTTGTAACGCCGCGAAATATTGGTCCTAGACCCACCACCGTTATGAACCAATAGTCACGAAAATGTGCATGTAGGATGTGTTCTGGCCAATGAAGACCCCTATTGTTTTTGGTAAAGATCGGTTAACATTTAGAGGATGAAATGGACCAAATTCTTAATTTTTATCCATTTTTCTGGTCATCGCGAAATAAGCATGCCTGTTTTGACCCTGGACCCTGACTTTTGTGTGAAAAATGACAAAATTTGTATTCTACGGCATATATATTTACTCATGAAGGACATAGACCCGAGAAATTCATATTATATCCAAAAGAAGTGGTTGGCCTTTAAATTGATTCCAATTACATTGTCGTATGTACTCGGATGTGGGAGTTACACTTAAATATTTACAGGTACTTACGTATTCAGATATTATTTAGTAACCCATTACCACAATGTAGTGCGGAAATATAGCGCATATCGCTTTGAAAATTTCCATAATTTGCGGTGATGATCAGATAATAATTTTGGGATGAAGTGGACCGAAAACTTAATTTGGTTTTTTTAGGGTCGATCTATAGGCCACAATTATGAGCCGAACATCACAACACAACCCAGGGTGGAGGGAATCTGGCCAAGTAATTAGAGGGAGTGTACTGAATATGATTAATATTCGGAAAATATATCAGTGTAAGGAAGAGGTGCTGTTGACCTCAAATCCGGCAAGAGGGTGCAACTATCTGGAAATATTGCTCAGGCTCGGAATAAAAATCCGTAGAAAGTTAGAGTTCCATGGTAGTTGTGTAGGGTATCGTATATGTCATGCCCCGTCCGACTATACTGCTCCGCTCACTGGTTTAAAAATATTTTTCAACTGGATTTTTAAAAAAGATTTTTTTAAATACATCAAAGGCGTGAATTTTATAATTTTTTATATCCAAATGTTTGGCTCTTATATACCTCGTTAAATAAAACTCTTAAAATATATAAACTCTTCAAACATATATTAAAAATACCTAATTCTTAAAGAGAATAAAACATCACAAAATATGTTTATCTCTAAGGATTTAACAAACCCCAAAATAAAATAAACACAAAACTTCATCAAATAAATAAACGAAATCCGTTATATATTTCAAGTGTCTGACGCATAAGAATATTTGAGATGAAACAGAAAAAAAACACAGTCAATAAACAAATAATCCTACCAAAAAAAAATAAACGAAAACTCCAAACCCACAACATCCAAAAAATATTCCCCCATGAAATGACACACAGTAATTTACATAAAAATGACTTACAATGAACCAAAAAAAAACAGATATTCAAATATAAGACCGCAATGGTAAATATTCGAAATAAAAAATGTATGATATGACAGAGACACAGAGCCTTAGGGATATTTCACATAAATATGTATATTTGTGTGTACTTTGTTTACCCACATTATATGAATAACTGTGAAAAGGTGTATAAATTACAATTGCATATTTAAAGAAATGAGAGAAACCCGTCATTTGGTGTTCTTAAAGAAGTTCGGGAGAAATTTTTAATTTAAAATGTTGTTTGGAACAGAATAGTCCTTGAAAAAAATCCTTAATCCTTAAAACAAGTGAAAAAGCGTAAAGTTCGGCTGGGCCGAACTTTGGATACCCTCCTCCATAGGTATACTGAAAGGTACTTGAAATGAAAATATAGGGAACATGCCAAAAAGTGGACCTATATCGACAGTTCTACAAACCGATTTATGTAAACCTTTATGTACACCAAATACAAATTTCAACGATTTTTAATCGGTATTTTTCTTAAGATCTGAAAACCCTAAAACGTGGACTAACATTGAATACGCATGGTAGAGTGAAACGTGTGTATAAAATCCACAAATTACCGCAATTTAGAGTGTAAAGTTATATGAGGCTATGCTTAAAGGGAGGCCGATATTGATTACATAGCTAGGAATTAGCAAATATTTGGGGTTATGGTGATATGAGGGGCTATGCCTAATTAATGACAGAAATAGCTCAATTTCGAACTCAATATTTTAGTTTTTATCTTAATATGTATAATTAATTGTATGGGGAAATGATGGCCTATATACTTCATCATCGTCAGGTTCGAGTTTTTTTATCACGACATCCTTAGAAGTCGGAATGATTACAACAGATGGCTAAATCGTCTTAGAATTCCATACTTTGTATGGTAAAAACTGACAATTTTGAGTAACGAATATCGCCCATACTATAGGCGATATTCACAGGTCAGGTTATACTAATTTCACTACGTTTTGTTCCTATCAGCCATATATTGGTTCCTTGGTTCCGATTTTCGCGAAACTTGGCAGAAATCATTCTAGGTACGTTATGCCAAATTTCGTGCAAATCGAAATATATATAGGGACTTTGGTGCACCATTTTCATAAAATCGGACGAAACTATGTATGGGAGCTATATATAAATCTGGACCGATTTTCACGAAACTTGGTAGAAATCATTCTAAGCTCAATTCAGTACGTTATGCCAAATTTCGTGCAAATCGAAAGACATATAGGGACTTTGGTGCAACATTTACATTAAATCGGACGAAAATATATATAGGAGCTATATCTAAATCTGAACCGATTTTCACGAAACTTAGCACATTCTGGACCTAATTCAGTACTCTATGCCAAATTTCGTGCAAATCGAAAGATATATAGGTACTTTGGTGGACCATTTACATTAATCGGACGAGCTATATCTAAATCTGAACCGATTTTTCCCAACTTAAATAGGGTTCGTCCTTAGACCAAATAAGTGACCTATGCCAAATTTCATCCAAATCGGATCATAATCGGACTTTGTTCACAAAAATACATGGACAGACAGACGGACATGCGTAAATCAACTCAGAAAGTGATTCTATGCATATTCTCAAAAGGAACCATGTGTCTATCTCGTTTCCTTTTGCCTGTTACCCTGTACCACAGTGTATAAAAAGGGGGTTATATGGGGACTACCCCTAAAAAGGGGTGAATATTAATATTAATTACAGCGAATTCGGTTGAAAACCGCGCTCAAGAACCTCAAAATACCGAAAATTGGGGGTACCCTTATGCCCAGAAAAAAGGGACCTATATTTATATTTTTAGTGAAGAGATCTGTTACCCAATAAGAACTCAAAGTACCAAATTTCAACCAATTCGGTCGAAAATGCGATCAGAACTCCCAAATACTGAAAATTGGGGGTACCCCTATGGGGGGCTACCAGAAAAAATGGTCCTATATTTATAATTTTTAGTGAAGAATTCGGTTGAAAATTTCAATTTCAAAGAATTTGGTTGAAAATCGCACTCAAGAACGCCAAAATACCGAAATTTGGGGGTACCCTTATATGGGAGCTATGCCTAAACGTGGACCGATAAAGCCCATCTTTAAACTTAACCTGCCTGCAGACAAAAGACAAAATTTTGGGAATCTATCTCCAATCGTTTAGACGCTAGAGTGATTACAACAGACAGGCGGACATGCTTAGATAGTCATAGAATTTTACGCTGATCAAGAATATATATACTTTATAGGATCGGAAATGATTATTTCGGAAAAACAAAACTAATATATCCTCCATACTATGGTGGAGGGTATAAAAATCACATCCTTGAAAATTTTCTTTAAAAAAATCACGCCTATGATAGTTATTGAAAAAATATTCTTTAAAAAAATCACGCCTATGATAGTTATTGAAAAAATTCTATCTATGCATTGAAAAAATATTCTTTAATAAATTCACGCCTTGTGATAGTCGTTGAAAAATATCCTTTAAAAATCCAAGGCATTAATAGTCCTTGAAAAATATTCTTTAAAAATCCACGACATTAATAACCCATTAAAAAAATATTTTTAAAAATCCACGCCTTTAATAGACGTTGAAAAAATATTCTCTACAAATATACACCTGTTATAGTACTGAAAAAATATTTTTAAAAATCCACGCCTTTTATAGTCTCTGAAAAATTATATTTAAAAATCCACGCCTTTTATAGTCCTTGAAAAATTATATTTAAAAAATCCACGCCTATGATATTGTGTGGAAAAATTACTTCACTTCTCATATTTATTTCCTATTCATTCCCTCAATCTTTAATGCACTAAGTTTATTTGTCTTCTTTTCCACATTACCTCAAAGCAATTACAAATAACAACAGAATAAAATGTCCTAAAAAGGATAAATGTCATAAAAGTACTGATGATGCTTGTGTTTAATGTTCCGTAAAATCCACGTTTATTGCCTTTCACTGACGAGTGATGTTATTCTTCAGCGTCGCACAAAAGGACAAACATCATCTTGGCATTTAATTGTGTTACGCACCCAACTTTTAATGTAAATAAACCCAACCCAACCTCCCGCTTCCATACAATTTACTACTTTATTAGGTTTTATATTAGGAGATTGGCATCTTGCGAAAACACATTCTGCAAGGATATGATTATGGGCCTTCTTGGGTTATGATTATTTCCCGGAATTACCACCCAAAATGCCGAGTGGAAGATGAGACAATTTCCAAATCACTAATTGGTGTCAAATTTTCCAGCCTACAAACATTTTGCTTAAGTGGTTTTCCCGCTGGGAGGCATTCACCCTCCTTATCAGCTTTTAAATGATTTCCCTTCTCAACCACTTGATGATGGAAACTGTTGCCAATGTTGTTGTTGCTGTAATGAATTTTGGAAATTAATTTTTCGTGATATGAAATCCTAACGAACAAAAAGACCGGAGAGAGGATGTAATTATCCCCACAAAATGTCAAAAGCCAAGGAATGTGATATTTTTATTTTATTTTTTTCGCAATAATAATTACGAAGGCTGATGGCACGAAATAAACAAATTAAATGTTGAAATTCAAGGAATAATTAATTTGTGTAAACCAATATGACCTCAGCATTTTAATGTTATTCTAATTAATTATTGTATTTAGATTAATAACATTTAATGTGGATGATGAAATTCCAGGTAACTTGAAATTGTATCCTTGGTTTATAAAAAAATACTTGCAAATATTCCACATGTCCTCCAAAATGACTGATATTAGTTGGTGTTGGTGGTAAAATGTTATTATTGATTTTTAATTACGAAGGCTGAAATTTCCAATTTTTTCATTTTCCTACCACCCATGTAATATCCGCTAAAACTGATTACTTGCAAAAAAATCAAACATTCATACGAAACGCCCATCACATTTGATGGCTTAGCACGGAATAATCACATGAGTGACACACACATGTGTGTGTGTAAGCTCGTGAATTTTAAAAGGTAATAATCAAGCACATATATATAAGAATCAAGAATCAACGCCTTTAATAGTTCTTCAAAAAAATAATTCTTTAGAAATCCACGCCTACAATAGTCCTTAAAAAATAGTTCTCCAAAAATGCAGGTTTAAAGTAGTCCTTGAAATATATTTCTTTAAAAATCCAAGTCCAATCCGGACGGGGCCGACATTCCAGGCTTAATTCAGTACGCTATGCCAAATTTCTTGCAAATCAAAAATAATTAGGGGCTTTGGTGCACCATTTACATTAAATCGGACGAAAATATATATGGGAGCTACATCTAAATCTAAACCTATTTTCACGAAACTTAGCATACATCACTCCAGGTTCAATTCAGTATGCCATGTCAAATTTCGTTCAAATCGAAAGATATATAGGGACTTTGGTGCACCATATGTGAGCTATACCTAAATCTGGTCCGATTCTCACGAAACTTGGCAGATCACATTAGGCTCAATTCAGTAGGTTATGCCAAATTTCGTGCAAATCGAAAGATATATAGGGACTTTGGTGCACCATTTGCCTTGAATCGAACGAAACCATATATGGGAGCTATACCTAAATCTGGACCGATTTTCACGAAACTTGGCAGACATCACAATATGCTCAATTCAGTACGTTATGCCAAATTTCGTGCAAATCGAAATATATATAGGGACTTTGGTGCACCATTTACATTAAATTGGACGAAACTTTATACTAAACTAAATCTTGGCCGATTTTCAATTCTAGGCTCAATTCGCTATGTCAAATTTCGTGCAAATAGAAAGATATATAGGGTCTTTGGTGGATCATTTACATTAAATCGTACGACTTAATCTAGCCTTCGTAAAGATAATGGATTGTGCAAAGTTTGGTTCACATCGGACCTTCCATTCGTCTGATATTGGATTTACAAATATTGAACATTTTTAACATTTGTGGGACAGGTACCAGAAGGAGTGGACCAATGATTCCTATCTTCGGACTTGATCTAGGGTTGGTACCGGAACGAGTGGACCAATGGGTCCCATCTTCGGACTTAATCTAGACTTCGTAAGGATAATGGGTTGCGCAAAGTTTGGTTCACATCGGACCTTTCATTCGCCTGATATTGGATTTACAAATATTGAAAATTTTAACCCTCTGTGGGGGAGGTACTAGAACAAGTTGACCAATAGGTCCCATCTTCCTACTTGATTCAGTCTTGGTAAAGATAATAGGTTGTACAAAGGTTCATTAACATTGGATAGTCCGTTTGCATGTTATTATAAAATTAATTTTTAGCACAATTTTGACCATTTTGTGGGGGATGTACAAGAAAGAGTGGAACAATGGGTCCCATCTTCAAACTTCATCTAGGCTTGGTAAAGATAATAGGCTGTACAAAGGTTCGTTAAAATCGGATAGTCCGTTTGCATGTTATTATAAAATTAATTTTTAGCACAATTTTACCATTTTGTGGTGGAGGAGGGAGTGGACCGATATTCCCCATCTTCGAACTTAAACTAAGTTTGGACGAAATATTAAGATGTGCAAAGTTTTAATGAAATCGGTTGCTGTCTTCGAGAATTATCGTGCGCACCAGCCAGCCTGACAGACGGACATGGCTAAATCAACTCCAAATTTTCTGAAACGGATTTGGTCCAAAGAAACATGGGGTCTAAAACCAATATTTCGATGAGGCACATTTTCACCGTATCAAAGGGTATATACCTTCATTAGCCTGAAGGCTGAGGGTATAAAAAATCAACGCATATAATGGTCCTCGAAAAACTATATGTAAAAAATCCACGCCTATAGTGGTCCTTAAACGATTATTTTTAAAAAATCCTTGAAATAATATTTCATTTAAAAAAGTGAAGTTTGAAAAAACCGCAATACATTTTTTTCAATATCACCCATGTGTATTCGATATTCCAGTAGTTTATTAAATTGTATACCAATTTCAATTTGTTGTTTTTTGTAGTTGTTGTAATTAGCGTCTCTAACATAATTTTCCAAATAAGAGCAACTGTATTTTTGTATTTTTTTTTTCATTCTGCTCTCCACGTTGTTAATGTAATTTAATTTGCTGACATCCGACAAGTATGTGTTATAATCTATATACAATGGTTGTATGTATATGTACACACATTATATATGTGTGTATGAAAAAAAAGTGAATTTTCATATTGTATGTTATCAGCGTAGGTGTATTTACCGATATTTTCTAAATGGTGTGTATGTGAATTTGTAAATTTATCTTGCAACAGTGGCAATTGACGTTTACAACAAACACCACTCAGTGATAGTTCTGTTTTTTCCACAGCTGTCTATTCCGGCCATTCGGCCTGTCGTCCACAATATTACAGCTAAAATGAGGAAGCTTGTTTTGTCCTGCTAATGATTTGGCAAACTGATGTTGGCAACACCTACTGTCCACCACCAACACCGACCGACACCATCATCATCATCATTGATAAATGGTTTATGTTCATGTCATGGTGTTGCTATTTCGTAACCACATGATGTCTGTTTGTAGGTAGTGGCATGTTAGCTGATTATTTTCATAATTATGGTAGAGGGTGTAATGAAAATATTTTGGAAAAAAATATATTAAGGGAGATATTTTCATTCTATTCTGTATACTTCGTTTAGGCCTCGAAATATAATTTTCCAAAACAAATTTATAAAGATGCAGGAACAAAGCAAAATTGTAATATTTATTTTTGTATTTGAACCACTGTGCAATTTCCATAAAATAAGTAAGGTTGTATTCATTCTCGTATAGTCCATTTGACCATTCGCCCCTCTCGAAAACATACGAATCTAGGTTAAATGATGACACTTGAATTCCTGCAACGAATTCTGTTGCTTGTCATCGTATTTGAATTTATTTTTATTTTGCACGAGAATAAAAAGTAAAACTATATTTTTTATTATCGAATTTTTATGTCATTAATTTATGGGTTTACACCTGATAAACAGATGACATCGAATTTTTATAACAAAAAATGAATTTTATGTATTTCTAATGAAGCAGTATACAATCAATATTCACTGAATATTTCGAAATAACAGATATCAGTTTCATTGGTTTGATACCAATAGAGAACCACTATAGGCGTGGATTTTTAAAAGATTTTTTTTAAAGGATCATTGAAGGCATGGATTTTTAAAAGAATATTTTTTCAAGAATCATTATAGGCATCGATTTTTAAAATATTTTTTTTTAAGGATCATTGAAGGCATGGATTTTTAAAAGAATATTTTTTCAAGGATCATTTAAAAGAATATTGTTCAATGTTTATAGAAGCCGTAGATTTATTTATAGAAGGCGTGGATTCCTATAGAAAGAAGAATACCTCAAGCTTTTCAAGGTCTAAAGAAGCCCTGGATATATTAAAGAATATTTTTCAAGGATCATTGAATATTTTTCAAAGGTTTTTATAGGCCTGGATTTTTTAAAGAATATTTTTTAAGAACCATTGAATATATTTCAAAGGTTTTTATAGGCCTGGACTTTTTACAGAATAGTTTTTCAAGGACCCTTGACTATTTTCAAAGGTTTTTATAGGCGTGGATTTTTTTATGAATATTTTTTGTGGCCTATCGATGGTGTGGATATTTTAAAGACTATCTTTTCGAGGTCTGGAATGGATTTTTTAAGACAGACCTCGATATTGGTTTGGTACCAATAGAGAACCACTATAGGCGTGGATTTTTAGAAGAATTTTTTTTTTCAAGGATCGTCGAAGGCATGGATTTTTAAAAGAATATTTTTTTCAAGGATCATTATAGGCGTGGGTTTTTAAAATAATTTTTTTAAGGATCATTGAAGGCATGGATTTTTAAAAGAATATTTTTTCAAGGAGCATTTAAAAGAATATTTTTCAATGTTTATAGAAGCCGTAGATTTATTTATATAAGGCGTGGATTCCTATAGAAAGAAGAATACCTCCAGCTTTTCAAGGTCTATAGAAGCCGTGGATTTATTAAAGAATATTTTTTAAGGACCATTGAATATTTTTCAAAGGTTTTTATAGGCCCGGATTTTTTAAAGAATATTTTTTAAGAACCATTGAATATATTTCAAAGGTTTTTATAGGCCTGGACTTTTTAATGAATAGTTATTCAAGGACCCTTGACTATTTTCAAAGGTTTTTATAGGCGTGGATTTTTTTATGAATATTTTTTTTGGCCTATCGAAGGTGTGGATATTTTAAAGACTATCTTTTCGAGGTCTGGAATGGATTTTTTAAGATAGACCTCGATATCGTAGATGTGGATATTTTCCAGAATATTTTTAGAGGCTGTCAAAAGCGTGGATTTTTTGAGGAATATTTTTTTGAAGTCTATCAACGGCGTGGATTTTTTAAGGAGTTCTTGTTTTAGGTCTATCAAAGGCGTGGATTTTTTTAGGAATATTTTTTCGAAGAATAACAAAAGCGTGTATTTTTAAGAATATTTTATCGAAGTATATCAAAAGCTTGTATTTTTAGAGAATATTTATCGAAGTATATCAAAAATGTGGTTTTTAAAGATTTCTTATCCTAGGTGTATCAAAGGCGGAGATTTTTTAAGGAATATTTTTTAGCATTTTCCAACTGGAAGGACTAGGATCAGTTAGACCCCATATAACGATGGTATTTTCGGTATTTTGTTGGTTTTGGTAGTATTTTTGCCGATGTGGCTGAAATTTGGCATTCCATATGAAGGGTAAAAAATAATATTTTCAGAAAATACTCGAAGTAATGAAAGACGTTGTTTTTTAAGGAATTTTTGTCGAAGTTCAATCAAAGGCGGGATTTTTTTAGAATTTTTGTCCTATGTCTAGCAAAGGCGTGAATTTTTTAAGGAATATTTTTGTACCATTTACCAATCAAAAGGACTATAATTTGAAGTCCCGGGTTTTTGAGGATTAATTAGACGTCACATAACAATGGATCTGATTGATTTTCGATATTTTGTAGGTTTTAGTAGTATTTATTCACCGAAGTGGCTGAAATTTGTTATTCCATATTTTAAAAGATTGAAAAATATTATTTTCTGAGGTTCATTTTTGATATAGCTTCCATATAAAGGGACGGACTCACTTTTTTGGTACTATGGATATTTTTATCGCATATTCTCACCAAAGTATCTATTTTGGTATACCCCCATATAAAGAAAGACCTGCTTCATTTTCGGTATTTTGAAGGTTTTAGCCGAAATTTCCTACCTAAGTGGCTACAAAATACAATTTAGATTGCTGGTGAATAAAAAAATTTTCAGTAAATTTTAAATACAGATTTTTGATTTCTAACAGTTTCCATACAATTTTCAGTACGTTGTCGTTCTTAGTCCTGCTTTCCAACCGGAGCGTCGGTAATTTGGTACTACCTCTTTTTAAAGAAATTTTGAAAATATTATCATAAACTGGATTTAAATAATGTTTGCTCATGGGTTTTAGGATAAATTCAAGGCTTCCCAACAAATTGTTCATTCTAGCAAAATTTTCAGCGAATATTTATTTATATGTAGGATATTTTTAAAGAGCTGGCAGTGGGATGTCTGAAAGTGGATTTTCATGAATATGGATTTTCAAGGCTTCTCAACAAATTGTTCAATCTGGCAGATTTTTCAGCAAATATTTTGTAGGATATTTTTAAAGGGCTGGCAGTGGGATGTCTGAAAGTGGATTTTCATGAATTGAGAATCATGATTTGTACATCATTCTTTAGAAAGTGCCCTTTTCCAGTAATATTAAAATGGATTTATGCCTACTAGACCCTGAACTGTTTATGATTATTTTTTCAGTTTAGAGTTTTGTTCAAGATTTTTTATATTGATTTAATAATTAATTTAGATGCTGAAATATGGGTTAATATTCTATCATGACCATTGGTCATAGCCATGAGTATATTTGCGGTCTACTACAAATGTATTCTCCCCGAAATTAAGTGCTAAATGTGTGGGCAAGAAATTATTTGTCATGTGGAATGATTAGCTTGTTATCCGCACAGTTTTATAACCACAAAACAACAACGACAGCAACAAAAACACATGTCATATTAATAACAATCATTTATGTGTATGTGTCATGCTACACTTATATTAGAAGCCACACATTTTTAGGATCTTAAATGTGAAACACTGGGGTTAGCTAATAAAATATGACGAGCCATGGAAAATACACATGAAGTTAAAAAAATGTTGCAATATGTATAGTTCGGACCAAAATGGATGTTCTCTTTGCTCTAAAGAGAGCATCCATTCACGGTTTCAAAAAAATGATTTTGTTTATTTTTATTTAATATGAAGATACAACTTCTCAAGAATGTCAAATTGAAATTTCAAATGAAAGTCTCAAAAACTCTTGAACATGTTGTCCATTTATTCTATCACCACCAAGCGACATCAATAGTGTTTCTCAAACTTTTAACGCGTTTTCCACAGAACTGAGGTTTTTTACGATCGGCGGACACGATAACTCATAAAGTATTAATCCAATCGGATCTAGATTTTGACACGTTTTCTAGACCTACATAGCTATCGTATGAACTCTCCAATCAGTGTAGAACTTCCCGATTTTCAGCTGGTTTTTGGTCGAAAATATACGATTTTCCAAAAATAATAATTTTCCTTATTTTTTTACTATTATATTTTCCGCCATTTTGCTAATTTTCGAGCGAGGTCAATAATTGAATCTGTTCGAACTGCGATTTAAATTCGATAAAATATATCCTTTGGAAGGATATGTATGAAAGACTAAATCGGACCCAAATGTTCTGAATCGATTTTTTTTAAAGAAACCATATTTTAAGATACTATAATTGAGAATATAAAACCATTTCCATAAGGGCAATGTCGGAGAACATATATGTATACAGCATTCAAATAAAAAAGTGTCCCAAATTAACTGCTCAACAAATTTGTTTACAATTTCCAAGTCGTAGCTTATCAGTAATTTCACGACAACAGCACACTTCAGCAATTCAAAACATAAAACTTTTACCAACACATGTAATGCCAACAGTACATACATACACACATACAAATGTACATACAAATTGTCACTGCATGTTAGCGATAACAAATAAACCAAAAAAAAAACGCCACTCATAAAACTTCCAGCACGCACTCAATCTATTAGAGCAGCAGAAAAAAACCCCAAAACACTTACACACTCGCAGTAATATAGCCAAACTTTTTTTCTACTACATTAGTGTGTATAAGTAAACAACAATAACAACATTGCACGAAATTTATATATAAATATTTGCAATATAAAAACAAAATTATTTAATAAAATTTAAAATCATTACTTCGTTTTTTATTTCATTCTTTGCAAAAGTATTTAAATTGTTTAACAAACAAAAACAAAATCATATCTCTTGTTTCTTTTTTTCTTTCTTCCCTCTTTTTTCTAAAATCGACTTTTTTCTTATACTTCTTTGACAAAAACAAAAAACAACCAAAAATCTCATCTCTATATATATATGGCACTCTAATCGATTTTTCTTCACATCAATACTTGTGTACAAAAAAAATAATGAAAACTTCATCACAAACGCATTGAAAACAAAATTCGAAACGCATAACGCTCGGCAGTTGATTCCAATCCAGCTTCCAATTCTCCCACTTCTTCTTCATCATCGTCATCAATTGTATTAAGGGACGAACCTCGTACCCAGGCATTGGCTTATTTGGATTCGCTGCCGAGACCCACATTCAAAACTCCAAGTAGGTTACGTGTTGAAATTCTAAAAAAAAAAAACAATTTTTTTTCGTTGTGTATTAGAATTGTTTGTTTGTATTGGAATTTAATGATTTGGTATTAAAATCTAATGATTTGTTATGTATTTGGAAATATTTTAGAGAGATAGATAATTGTATGATTTATAATTGTTTTTTAATATTTATTTGATATTTTCACATTTTTTTTAATTACACAAAATATTCTGTAATGCACAAATATATACACTCGGTGTCAAATGTGAGTTCATATACACGCCATGACGACCTCTGACATTTCTATTGAAAAGTTTGATAGTTTTTAGGGAAAAATTGCTCAGTACGATTTGAAATATGACCTTATGCTGTGCTGTTCTTGAACTAGGCAACAATAAATTTTGCCTGACGCCCTCTGATATCTCTATTTTTTAGCTTCATATTTGTAGCTTAGAATTACTCATAAGACTTGTTGTACTACCATGTGTTGTGTTGTTTACAGTGGCTTATAAATTGAAAGCCAAATGAAGGGCTACCCCGAAACTTGGACCAATATTGATCATAATTAATAAATGATAGTCAATTTGGTTGGGGAAAATCCAAAAAATATATTTTTGAAAAATCCAAGTCTATGGTAGTCCTTGAAAAAAATTCAAAGCTTTGATAGTTCTTGAAAAATATTTGTAAATATGCTCGCCTATAATATTCCTTGAAAAATTTAAGGAATGTAGTAAAGTCGAGCTGGGCCGACGATATCATACCCTTCACCACTGTACAAGTTCCGATACAGTCGAAAGGACTTGTAGGGATTCTAAATCTACTGAGTAGTTTTAGAATCTAAGATAATTTTTGAACAAGACGGACAACGATATAAATTTGCAACTACAACAACACAACGAGTATTCAGACGATACTTACGTTATGTTGACGGCAAATTAAAACACTTTAAAACAATTTAATTCAAAAATCTGACACAATCGGTCTTTTTATTGATTTCAAATTCGGTAAATATTACTTAAAATTTTATTTGATCTGGCGATCCACTTTGTTTTTAAAATTCAAGAAGAAGAATGACTTTTTTGTATTGGTGGAGATGGGGCCTCATCGATAAATTATTTATCGAGGTCGATGAGGTCCATTTCGATTTTATCATCTAATGGGTTGGGCAGATTCACAACAACCACTTTGGGTATATTCTACATACGTATCCTAACAGACGTCGCCTTTTTGAAGGAACATTGACATGAAATTGAACCAATTTAAATATGTGATCCTTTTCTATATCTAAACAGGAATAGGTCGAAATTATATATGGAAGCTATGCTATATCTACATCTGAATCGATTTCAAGGAAACTTGCCAGATATTAATTTATATTAACTTCAGTACGTTGTGTCAATCGGCCTAGCTATGGAACTTTAGTGCACCATTTACTTAATATCAAACGAAAATATATATGGGAGTTGTATGTAAATCTGAACCGATTTTCACGAAACTTAGCACACATTCTAGACTTAATTCAGTACGTTATGCCAAATTTCGTGCAAAGCAAAAGATATATAGGGACATTGGTGCACCAATTACCTTAAATCGGACGAAAATATATATGAAGGCTATATCTAAATCTGAACCGATTTTCATGAAACCTAGCACGCATTATTTTAGGCGCAATACAGTACTTACATTACTTACTTAGCTGGCTTGTTACAGAACGGTTGTTCCATAAGCCAAGCTTAAGAAAGATTTCCAAGCGCGCCGGTCTTGTGCGCATCTCCTCCAATTTGAAAGGCCACGTTCCAAGATGTTGTCATCTACTTGGTCTAATTCGTGGCCTTCCCCTTCTACGGGAACCATCAGTAGGCTCGCTTTTATATGCCTTTCGAGCTGGGACATTCTCATTCATTCGCACAACATGCACCGTAGTCGCTGCAGCTCAATACGACTGGCTCTGTCGTTGTCCGCGTATAAATTGTAAAGCTCGTGGTTCATTCAACGTCGATATTCATCGTCGACGCAGATCGGCCCGTAGATCTTTCGGATAACGTTTCTTTCAAACACCCCAAGAGCAGCCTCATCTGCTTGCGCAAGTAAAGTGTGAGTTTGGTCTGGCGAAAGGTTGCCTTGTTTCTAAACTGCTTCCTTAGACCATCACAATCTTTCTCCGAATTTCGAAACTGATGTCATTCGTTTTATTTATGACGGTACCAAGGTATAACAAATCTTTAACTACCTCGATGCTGTAGTTCTAAAGTTCTACAGTTGGTCCGAGTCTACTGGACGTCTTGCGCGTCCAGTAGACTCCATTGGCAGACTCCTTCTCAATTTGTTCAATTTGGCTTGTTACAGAAGGGTTGTTCTATAAGCCAAGCTTAAGAAAGATTTCCAAGCGTGTCGGTCTTGTGCGCATCTCCTCCAATTTGAAATGCCACGTTATTGTCTTCTACTTGGTCTTTTCATCTAATATATATTCACCGTCGACGCAGATCGGCCCGTAGATCTTTCGGAGAATTTTTCTTTCAAACACCGCAAGAGCTGCTTGCGCAAGTATAGTAAAGTGTGAGTTTGGTCTGGCTGGAGGTGGCCTTGTTTCTAAACTGCTTACTTAAACCATAGTAGCATCTGTTGCCCATCACAGTCTTTCTCCGAATTTCGAAACTGATGTCATTCGTTTTATTTATGGCGGTACCAAGGTATATAAAATCTTTAACTACCTCGATGCTGTAGTTCTGAAGTTCCAAAGTTGGACCGAGTCTACTGGACGTCTTGCGCCAGACCCACTTTGGCAGACTCCTTCTCAATTTGTTCAAAGGTGGATGTTATTGCTCGCAATGTTCGTCACACTATATCGATGTCATCGGCATAGGCGAGTAACATGTGTAGTTTGCTGTACAGAGTACCATTTCTGTTCACCTTTGCGTCTCGTATGACCTTTTCCAGTAGTATGTTACAAAGATCACACGAAAAACTGTCACCTTGTCTGAATCCTCGTTCGGTATTGAAGGGCTCCGATAGGTCCCTTCCGACTATAACTGCTGATCTTGTGCCACTTAAAGTTATCATGCATAGCCGTATTAATTTTGCAGGAATGCCGAACGTTGGCATGTCTTTAAAGAACTCTGAACGGATAGGGCTGTCGAATGCGGCTTTATAGTCGACGAATAGGTGGTATGTGTCGATGTGTTTTTCGTGGGTCTTTTCCAGGATTTGTCAATCGTTCACACAGCACACTGGATACCACTTTATATGCGAGGGGAAGAAGGCTTATTCCTCTATAGTTGGCACATATCGTCTTGTCTCCTTTTTTGTGCCAAATTGTACAAATGAGCTGGTGCATGCTCCTGACCAGCATCTGATCACCAGTCTTGAATAGTTCGGTTGGTAAACCATCGGCACCTGCTGCTTTATTGTTCTTCAGCCGATTAATTTCAATTTTTATCTCATCTTGGCTAGGTGGTATACACTCTATACCGTCATGTCTTATTGGTGCATCTTCTTCACCGCCGCTATTTGATACCAGAAGCTTTTCAAAATGCTGCTGCGAAGTCAATCAAACCCATGCCGTTGTCGGATGTTTCTTCATGGAGACTGAATTTTTCCCTTTCGATTTTTGCATTAAAATCTCCTAGCAGATTTTTAATGTAATGGACAGGGCAGCGGCCATATGTCGTTTCTAGGGGTTCGTAAAAATGTCTTTGATCTGTTCATCTTTGTCTTCCCTCAGAGCATGGGCGCAAATGAGACTGACGTAGAAGAACTTCGCTTTTATACGGATAATAGCAATTCGCTCAACTACTGGAGTGAATCTGGAGACAAGGTCTTTTATTCTCCTATTAACCATAAATCCGCAGCCAAATTTACGTCTCGTTTCATGGCAGCTATAATACGGGGCTTACTTACGTCAGTCCCTTTCCATCGCATTTGATGTAAGGCAATAATATCGGCTTTGTACTTCTTGAGTACATCCGCCAAGGCGAAAACTGCGCCTGTTCTGTACAACGTGCGCACATGCCAAGTGCAGATTCGCAGATCGTGGTCCTTTATACGTTTGCGGGGGTCGTAAACATTTGGGGGGTTTGGTTTTCTTTTTCATTGCTTTTTCACCCGACGCCTCAACCCATTCTTTTTAGTTCTTATGTGTGAACTCGCGTCACATATGATGATGAAAACTGTTACCCCAGGTGACACCTCGGGGAGGTCAGTGTCCACAATTGAGATGAAAGAGGGACCAAGATAAGACTGGGCTTCGCCATGTTAAAGCCAATCAGAGCCGTTGCTTGGTATCGATCATCCCCTACGTCACCCTTCAACTTATTTTCAAAATAGTCCTTGGAAATTTTTTCGAAAAAATTCTACGCATTATAATAGCCTTTGAAAAATATTAAAAAAGGGGTATAAAAGTCCTTTGAAACATTTTTTAAATCAACGCTTTAAAAAGTCCTTTTAAATTTTTCACAAAAAATCCTTGAAAAAGTTTGCTTTACAGCCCAATTTTATAGACATTCTCTTAGCCAACAACCATAGAAAAATCAGGAGATTCGACTATACAATTGCACCGAGAAAATTTCAGTGAATATTTTGGTCTGAGCACGATGGACCCACCTCTCCAAAACTTTTTAAGACAGAAACTCACTTCCATTATCAGATGTTACACAAACAATTTCCATTTATTTTTAAAATGTGTTTATGCTGTATGAATTATGTGTACATGCTTTTGTGTGTCTGCGTGTTCATGTGTGCGTGTGAGTTTTTTTGTGATGCTACTTTACATAATTTCCCCTTATAAATATTTTACTTATTACTCCCCTATAAATATTTGTTACACATACGTATACACATATATACCTTGATTTCGTATTTTCGTTTTCCTTTATATTTTTCCCCTTTTCTTCTTTTCTTTATCTTCTCCGGCGTCGTCGATGTCTTCCTTACAGAATGCGATCAAACGTTTGTCTCACGCATTGGCGGCCCACAAAATGGTACCTTCACAGCACCGCTGTTGCACAATCACCAGAATCATTCGCGTCAATGTCTCTACACTTTCCTAGCAGGACCCGGACAACGAGTTGAAGTAGTTTTTAAATCATTTAATCTAAGAGGAAATCCACCAGAGTAAGTAAACCAACCGCCACCACTACCACCACCAAGTGCAGCAATTGCAATAAATTGCGAACCGAAATTAAATGAAAATGCAATTGTATTTAATTGATTTAAATGTTTTCCTGTGCTAATGTTTTTTTCTCTTTTTTTATTTTCATTTTTTTCTCATTGTATAGCGGTTCGGCCGTTGGTGAATTACCATCGTAAGTAGCAATTTTATTTCTGGCTTTTATTTTTGCTCTCTTTCTTATTTTTTTAATATAAAATAAATGCAATTTGTTAGGCATCGCCATTGACAATTGAAAATGGGTTGGCATGTTTATTTGTGCTCTCGTTTAATTGGCATTTATTTGGAATTGTATTGTTTGATATTTCGCAGAATTGAAGTAAAATTAATTTTATATTTAATTATGTTGATAATTACTGTGGAAGGGTTATTATTTTAATTTCGATGTGATAGGACCTCGTCGATATCATAGAATGAGGGTAGACGACAATTTTTGCCTTCATCAGTTTGATAAAGACCTTGAAAAAATATTATTTAAAAAATCCTCGCCTCTTTTAGGCCTTGAAAAAATATTCTTTAAAAAATTCTCGCCTCCTTTATCCACGCCTTGAAAAAGTAATCTTTAAAAAATCCTCGCCTCTTTTATCCACGCCTTGAAAAATTAATCTTTAAAAAATCCTCGCCTTGAATAGGCCTTGAAAAATTAATCTTTAAAAAATTCTCGCCTTGAAAAATTAATCTTTAAAAAATCCTCGCCTTGAAAAATTAATCTTTAAAAAATCCACGCCTTAAATAGGCCTTAAAAATTAATCTTTAAAAAATCCACGCCTTGAATGGGCCTTGAAAAATTAATCTTTAAAAAAACCTCGCCTTAAAAAATTAATCTTTAAAAAATCCTCGCCTTAAAAAAATAATCTTTAAAAAATTAATCTTTAAAAAATCCTCGCCTTGGATAGGCCTTGAAAAAATCTTCTTTAAAAAATCCACGCCTTGGATAGGCCTTGAAAAATTAATCTATAAAAAATCCACGCCTTGGATAGGCCTTGAAAAATTAATCTATAAAAAATCCATCCCTTGGATAGGCCTTGAAAAAATCTTCTTTAAAAAATCCACGCCTTGGATAGGCCTTGAAAAATTAATCTATAAAAAATCCATCCCTTGGATAGGCCTTGAAAAAATCTTCTTTAAAAAATCCACGCCTAGGATAGGCCTTGAAAAAAATCTTCTTTCAGAAATCCACAACTCTTTTAGGCCTTGAAAAAAATCTTCTTTCAGAAATCCACGACTCTTTTACGCCTTGAAAAAGTCTTCTTTCAGAAATCCACGACTCTTTTACGCCTTGAAAAAGTCTTCTTTCAGAAATCCACGCCTCTTTTAAGCCTTGAAAAAGCCTTCTTTCAGAAATCCACGCCTCTTTTAGGCCTCGAAAAAATCTTCTTTCAGAAATCCACGCCTCTTTTAAGCCTTGAAAAAGTCTTCTTTCAGAAATCCACGCCTCTTTTAGGCCTTGAAAAAAATTTTATTTAAAAAATCCAAGTCTTAGAGAGTCCTTGAAAATATCTTCTTTAAGAAATCCACGCCTTAGAGAGTCCTTGAAAATATATTCTTTAAGAAATCCACGCCTTAGTGAGTCCTTCAAAAAATATTTTTAAAAAAATTACGCCTTAGATATTCCTAAAAAATATTGTTTGAGAAATTCAAGCCCATGGCTGGAATTCCTTCAATCCTGCGGTTAAATATTTTTAAATCTATTTTGTTACCAATTATTTAAATATCCTCCCTTCCTTCTCTATCTCTCCATTACAGATGTGTTCATGAGTATATGGATATATACTCAGAAGTGCAATCATCGGAACCAGCAGAACTGATAAACTCACCATTTGGTGGCCGTTATTGTGGTACAATACCACCCCGACAACGCATTTCCATGTATCGTGCCATAGCTATTTCATTTTTTACCAATAAAAATCTAACAACACCGGATCTATTTGAGGGCACCTTTAGATTTATAAATGCATGTAAGTATCCAAAAAAAACAGACATAACCCTCAATTCTCAAGACAAATATATAATAATCCAAATTTAACCCCTTTGAAAAAATTTCCTCTCTTATAGCGGAATATGAGATTGGTATACCAATTGCTGGTTCGCCATGTTCCTATACAATAACACCCAGTTTGAGTATAAATAAGACGGGCGTCTTAATATCGCCCACCTATCCGGGTGCCTATCCCAAGGATATGTCCTGTACATATCAATTTTTGGGTGAATCGAATCAAAGAGTTCGTTTAGAATTTCGTGATTTTGATCTGTTTTTTGGTCGACCACAGTGAGTACCATTGATGGCTGACCAAAAGCCCTAAAAGTTTTACTCTAAGGTATATTTTTTCATCCATCCAACAGGGGAAAATATACCTTAGCTGTTAAAGCTTTTCTGTTAGAGTGTATTTCAAAATTTTTATTAATCAAAATTCTATTTTTTCAAAATTTTCTTTTTTTATTTTCTATTTCTCTCTAAATTTATATCTCTGAATCTCTACAAAAAAAATCTAAATCTGTCTACCTATACCAATCAATCTATCAGCTGCCCATTCGATTATGTTAAAGTTTACGATGGTCCCGACAATTCATCAGCATTAATTGGTACATATTGCGGACAGCAAAGAAATTTAGTTTTATATTCGAGCGAATCGAGTCTGTTTGTTCATTTTTTTACATTATCGCGCACAGCCAATACGCAAAATCGTGGTTTTAAAGGAATTTATGAATTTAGTGAAAGTTTTGTTAAATTAGATTTTATACGTAAGTATTGTCAACTATATACATAACTACAACAACATCAAATCAAATATGGTATTTTATTATCAATATTATTTGTTTTATTTTATGAGATTTTATTTGGTATATGTATATGCATATATTTTTTATAGAAATTAGTTTATCTTTGTATTTGAAAACGAAAGAAGAAGACGCATCGTCCCAAAAATGAATATTTAAGTCCCCATACCTTCGAAAGTCTGAAGAGGTTTGAATATATTATATCCTTTTTGTATTTTTCTAAGGCAGGATTTCGTAGAAAACCATTTTTAGGAAATCCACGTGTGTGTTTCCAAACCTATCACATGGGAACAATATTATTGAAAATCCTCCTGAAAAAATTCCACACTTCTGAATAACCCACTTTGGATTTTTGGATGATGATTTTCCGGACAAATAAAAGTCCTGGAGAACATTCTTAAAAAATTCTCGTCTGCGATTTCTAAACCTATCGCATGTCCTGAACAATACAATAATCTTAAAAATCCTCCCCTACGGATTTCGGAACGATCCACCTCTATATATCAAAGATCCTGAAAACTATTTCTAAAAATCCACGCCTACCGATATCACGGTCCTGGAAAGAATATTAGTTCAGAAATTTGTCAATATAGATTCCTATTTAACACAATTCAGATATAGGGATACCGTCAGATTTTAAGTAATTTTAAGGTCCTGAAGTGGCTGTATTTTGGTTGCAGTTGCAGAGTACCTAAGCTGGCTTAATGCCAACTCGTGATCTTGTATGGAAACAAAGACGGCGAAGTCGATGTTATAGCCTCATCTGGTCTGCAGAACTACATCCCATTTTGAAGGAAAGCATACCAGAAGAAATCTATGATTTGATCTTCGTCTCTTTTCTCTCCCTACGACCTGAAACCCAAATAAATTTAAAAATAGGACGTATATCACACAAAACTTCTCCTCAATCATGATGTGCACTCCAATTTATTGGACTCTTGTAACCTATAGTCACCGGACCAAAGACACTAACCCTAAGTTTCCTGAAGAATTCTGCTACCTTCATGATTTTTAGAATTTCTTCAAAGCCTTTGTATATTAGGTTGGGCAAAAAGAAATCCATTATTTTTATATGAACTACAGGAAAATAATGCCTCCCTCATAGAAGTCCGGCTCTCTATTTTCAAAAAACTCTAGTAGTCGATTTTCACAATCCTCCCTAGATACCAATTTTTTATCATTGAATGAATTTTGAAATGCAAGAAAAATATGATAACCGCAGCCCCAGTTTCATTATTTTTAAGGGGTTAGCCGCATTTCCCTGTGATTTGGCGTTCCAGGTTTATGGATGATAAATTTGATATTGCGGATTCTGAGTGTGTGGAAAATCTTCCTACCAAAAATGGTTAATATTGATTGGTCCAAATTTCTGGGTAGCCCTCACTATTAGTCGGTATTTTGGGCAAATTAAGCGCTATTTGACTCTAATTTGATATTATGAGCTCTGATTGTGTTGAACATTTTTATACTAAAAATTAACAATATCGGTCCACGTTTTAATATAGCCTCCAGAATCGTTTTTCAACCGATTTAGTTATAATTTCATAATTTGAGTTCCATGTTTACCCTTTGTAACAATTTTGATGGTCCTAGGTGCATTTTCCAATCGAGATGGTTATATGTTAGCATTACGAAGTGGCTGTAATTTGACATTCAAAGGCCTTTTGCGGTAAACAAACTCTTCACATATCATGTTCGGTATATTCAAGGTGCAGCCTAATTTTCCAACCAGAGTGTATGTAGTTAAGTGTTCAGTATTTTCTCCTGGCCGTATTTTACCTTAGCAAAGCCTCTATAGACAATATATGACCTTTGGGACAACAAAGGATCGTAGACCTCTAGGAAGACCTCTAGAAAAAAGAAGTCACCCAGGTTTGTTCGGATTATAGAAGACATCTAGGTCTTGTATAGACATTAGAGGACCTCAGGTTTGTCTATAGACAATCTGTGGGTCTCCTATATCCTAAAGACAGTGGAGGACATCTGGGACTTCTTTAGAGCATGGAAGACATCTGGAACTTCAGTAGATACTAAAACTAACAGAACAACAAAATGCCTATAGTTCAATAGAGGACAACTGGGTCTTCTATAGACAACTGAAGAGTTCCACCTCTTCCAATGATAACGAATGACTCTTTCTCGGAACTCTGGAGCTCCTTTATTACATTGATTGTTCCGTATACAACAGAAGGTATCTGAGTTTTCTAAATACAACCGATATAGTTTAGTGTTTAGTAGTCCTCCAAGCAGCAATTTACCATGACATAGCCTCTATATAAAAGTTCGGATTGGTTTTAGGCATATTAAATATACACCTCATGGTATTAAATGGGTATTAAAAGTTCAGCCGACCCAAACATCATGGCATTTTTACTTGATTAGTTTTATTCATGACAAATCCCGCTAAAACTTAGCATCTTTAGGTATAATTTGTACGTATCTCAAATGTATTTGAAGATGACCTCTGTATCATATATAGGTAATAGAGGGCTTCTGGGGCTTTTATAGACAGCGAACAAGAGTTCGGTTAGCTATCTGAGACATTAGATGACGTGTGGAGAATCTGTAGACAAAAGAAGTCCCAAAGGCAATGCAAAACCTCTTACACTTCCTCTAGCAGTTTTTCTAACACATAATAGAAGACTTTCGTATCTTCTAGATACAATGTAATACATCTGGGTCCCCTATAGACAATAAAGGACTATAGACAACAGGGACGTAGGAAGGGGGCGGCCCGGGCCCCCCCCCCCCCCAAGATGTTTTTTTTCACATTAAATTTATGTTTGCAACAGCAAATTTTTTTGTGGACAACCGAAAACATGTAGCTCTTCTAAAGACAATGGAAAACCTATTACAATTCCTCTATATACCCTATAGACAATACACGACGTTTTTAATTGTTTAGTTTCATTCATGACTGGAAACCCTAAAACTAGGCATTTATATGTACAATGGGTTTAGTAGAAGATTTATGTGTCTTCGAGATGCTATAGAGGACCTCTATGGTGCCATGGTAATCAGACGGTCTCTAGCTCTTCTACAGACAATGATCTATATATCATCTGTTATCTATAAAAAATATAATACTTATGGCGAACTGTGGATCTTCTATAGAAATGAGAGGACCTGTGGGACCTCTAGTTCTTTGGACGTTGGAGTACAGAAGACTTATTACACTTCCTCTGACTGCTGTATCTAATATATAAGTTTAGTTACTCGACAAACAACAATAGACTTCTGAGTCTTCTGGACACAATAGAATACCTCTGCATCCAAAATAGACAATAAAGGACCTCAGGGATTTCTTTAGAAATGGAAAAAAACTCTACCACTTCCATAGACAACTGAAAACCTCTGAGACTTCTATATACCACAGAAAACATCTGGGACTCCATCTGGGAATCCTAACGTCGTTTTTAATTTCATTCATGGTGTTAACCCCAAGTTTTAGTGTTGCTCTATGGGTACAATTTTCATGTATTCCAAATAGGTTTGAGAATTAATTATGTACATATATTATTTAATTTGTTTTTAAAGTTTTCAGCATAATTTTGATTTACATTTTATGGCTTACTGTATGTGTTTGTTATTATTGATCCCATTCCGATGCGGAGGAACTTTGATGGATTACTCTGTACATATTAAATGTTTCGTTATTCATTTATTTTTGCAATTATTGGTTACAATTTTTTATAAAATTTTAAAACAACTTCTAATAAAACTACAACAACTACTCTTTCTCATCCTATCCACCATACAACAAAATTTCAAAACTTCCAAACTATCATCCGACAATTATGAAATGGTCAAAATTTTCCAAAATCTTAACTCTGTAACACACAACGACAACTACAACAACAACATAACAAACATCGTTCTTCCTTCGCTATGAAAACCGAAAAACAATATCCAAAAAAATAAACAGGAGAAAATGATGGCATTCACATACGTGGCTCCGAATGTGATCAAAAGATTTTATCTAAAAAGGAATCCACAGGTTTTGTCCTATCGCCAAATTATCCTTATCCCTATATACCAAAGACCGTTTGTAGGTAAGTACAACAAAAATTGCATTAACTTCAATATCTGAATCCCTTATTCATTTAATTTTTGTGGGGATATCATTTTCGTTTTGCAGATATTTCATTTATGGTATGCAGGATGCCCAACATTTAGAACGGGTACGTTTGGAATTTTTGGCATTTAACATACCAAAGGTTGAGCATAAGGATAAGAGCGAGTAAGTAGACACCAACACACATATACACCTATAGAATTGAGGCAAATTGTCAAATTGATATCAATAACAAATTTATTCGTACCTTTTCAGATCAAATTGTACCGATGGCTATCTGAAAGTCTATCTCAAGGGCCAAGAAACTGCCGATGCCTATGATAAATTCGATTATGAATTATGTGGCAATGAAACTCAACGTGTTGTTAGTGATGGTCCCCGTCTGGCCATGGTATTTAGTTCGGGTGAACTGCAAGGGCGTGGTTTCAAGGGTAAATATACCTTTGAGACTGAGTACAAAATACCCGGTACCGCGGCACCCGATGGCACCTGTAGCTTTACCTATGTCAGTTCATCGAAAAAACGTGGCGAATTGAATAGCCCCCGCTATCCATCGAATTATCCCTCGGATACGAATTGTTCATATCTGTTTCTCGCCGAAGCCAATGAACAGGTGACAATTGTATTCGATCATTTTAAAATAAAGGCCGATGGTAATGCAAATGTAACCGCAGGGGCATATGGGTAAGTCGTGGCACTTAAATTTTTTTCTTGCTAAACTCAGTTTTAAAAACTTTTTTATTTGAACAGCTCTGTTAACTGCTTTGAAGATTGGTTGGAAATGTATGTCGTCTATCGGGATAATAATGATCGTTTTCTTGGTCGCTATTGTGGTATGACAGCGCCCGGCCCCGTCGAGAGCCCAAGGGGTGCGGTGGGTTTGCGTATTACATTGCATACCGATCAAGAGAATGTGGCCAGTGGTTTTAAGGCTCGTTATTTTTTTGAAACTGCCAAAAGTGAGATAGGCGACTGTGGAGGCAACTTTTCCAGTGAAGATTCAGGCATTATAACATCCCCCAATTATCCGGCGGGTTATAAGGCGCCCGGTCGCGGTATGGCCTCAATGGCATGCAATTGGATAATGACAGCCCGTCCGGGCTATAAGCTATCAATACATTTTGAACATTTCTCATTGGAGGGTGATCCGGCAAGTGAGTATAGAATGAAGTATCATTTTCAGATTTTTCTTTAACCTTGTTCTGGTTCATTTTATTTTCAGATCGTGGTTGCCCTGCAGCTGTTTTGCGTCTTTGGGTTAATGTTGACTCCGATCAACCGCCTTTGGAATTGTGTGGCGAAAAGCCCCCCATGGAACAATGGCATTATATTTCTACGGGACAAACGGCTCGTATTAGTTTTACCACCAGTGATAAGACTGTTGGTGCACCGGTAAGTACCAGAAACCTAAGGTAGAATAGCTAATGGACGAACCTCGATGGAAAGTAGAGGATTACTAGATCTTCAATTGACAAATAATATCTCTTAACTTCTCTTTCGCATATTGTAGAATCTTAGTGCTTCTATGGACAATAGAACACTTCGATTTTTTTAACGTCTAGGCGTAGAAATTTTCTACGTCCTCTAAGGCAACAGAATTTCTCCAGGTTTTTATGAATAATCTAAAACCTCTAGGTATTTTATAGACAAAATCAAAAAAGATCTATAGGTACAGAATATCCCTTAGGAAAAGTAGAAAAAACCCTGTTTTTCTACAGTATTATATTTTCTATAGCAAATCAGAGTTCTTCTTTTTTTCTGAGGGATCTTCTGGGCCTGCTAAAGAAAATAGAAGATGCTTGGGTATTGTATAGAAAATAGAGAACTATAGAGGCCTTGTATAGACAATACATGCCCTCTGAATGTTCTATATACAATAGAGGGTCTCTAGGTCTTCAAAATAAAGATGCTTGGAACCTCTGGGACTTCTTTCTAGACAAAATAGAGACTTGAGGGTCTTCTTTACACAATAAAGGATCACTGCGTCATCTATAGACAATAGAGGACCTATGATTCTTATACAGACAATTAAAATCCTCTCGGTCTTCTATAGAAAAACCTTTGGATCATCTATAGATAATAGGGAACCTTTCGATCATCTATAGGTAGGAGAAGAACTCTTGATCATCTGTAGACAATAGAATGACTTTAGGCCTTCTATAGAAAACGGAACTGCATTGGGTGTTATTTAGACAATAGGTGACATCTGAGTCCGCTGTACACAACAGGGGACCTGTGGATATACTAAAGATATTGGAAGACCTGTGGGTATAATATAAATATTATAGTATCTGTGGGTATTATGTGGGCAACTGAAAACCTTTTGCTCTTCCGAAAACAATAGAAGCCCTCTTAGTTCGCTGTACACGATAGGAAACCTGTGATTCTACCTTAGACATTAGATGACCTCTTGCTCTTTCGAAGACATTGAAAGACCTATTGCACTTTCTCTGACTTCTGTAACATAAGTTCTTCGATGGACAACAGAAGACCTCTGGGTATTTTGTAGACATCGGAAGATCTCTGTGTCTTCTACAGACCTGTAGGTATTTTGTGGGTAACTGAAGACCTCTTGTTCTTCCAAAGACAATGGAAGCCCTCTGGGTCCGCTGTACACAATAGAGGACCTGTAGGTTTACTGTAGACATTAGAGGACCTTTTGCTCTTCCGAAGACATTGGAAGACCTTTTGCACTTCCTCTGACTTCTGGATCTCCAATGTAACTTTGATGATAGACAACAGAAGACCTACAAGTCCTCTAGAGGAAACAGAAGTCCTCTGGGTATTTTGTAGACATTATGCATTCAAAAAATACCTATAGTTCTCCCAAAGAAAACGGAAGATCTATGGCTCTGACCTTTGGACATCCTATATTACTTTGGCTCTTCCGTAGACAGCAGAAGGTATTTGAGTCTCCCAAAGACAAGCGATATATTTGGGATTTGAATATTTTGAATTTTTCATAGTCTTTAAAGTAACAGAAGATCTCTGGGATTTCTATAGAAAATTATTGAACTTTAGATTTCCCATATAATCTTCTAGGTCTTCTATGGACCTCTGGATCGTCTGTATTAAATAGATTATTAGTCTTCTATATTCAGCAGAAGACCTCTAGATCTCCCAAAGAAAACAGAAGATCTATGGATCATTTTCTGGCCTCTGCACCTCATATAATAATCCAGATTTTCCATAGCCCTCTGAATCTTTTTCTGACAAATGAACCTCCAATATAACTTTGGTTCATCCACAGACCATAGGAAGGTATCTAAGTCTTGTAAAGTCAATAGAATACATCTGGTATTTCCATAGACAAATATGAACCTGTAGATCAACAATGGTCTTCTTAAATAGACAATGGAAGATAACATAAGACCTCTAGATAACATAAGACCTCTGCGTATTTATCTGAACCTAACAGAAGACCTCTACCTCTTTTATATGAAACGAAAGACCTCTTTGTATTCTTCCTCTGAGATTTGCACTTTCTCTGAGACTTATATAGACAATAGAATACATTTGATTTTTCTATAGACAACAGGCGACTTCTGGGATCGTTTTCTGACCTCTGCACCTTCTATATAACGTCGGTTCTTTCATAGCCCATAGAAGGTATCTAGTTTTCGAAAGAAAATATTTTGACCTCAGTTTTCAGTAAGGACCGCTTTTCCTCTAGACCTTCTCTAATTCTCTTACTGAATTTCCAAATATATACAATCCTTAAGTAATAGTAGCCTTTTGAAGAACTTCCGGCACTTCCATCATAGACAATATGACGCTACTCAGTCTTCTAAGGACCATTGACGATATCTTCAACTCCATGCCTTCTACATATCTCCCTCTTTCGTCTTCAAACAATATACAATTCTAATTTATTTTATAATTAATTTCTTCATTTTCTAATATCTCTTACAGGGCTTCCGCATTGTATGGACTGAAATACAAGATTCTGGACCAGGACCACCATACATTGGCCTGCTCTGCGAGTCCACCTACCATTTTCAGTGTGAAGTGGGCTATTGCATATCCGATAAATTGCGTTGTGATGGTGTCAAGAACTGTGGTCCCAACGATAATAGTGACGAAATGCACTGTGAGTCGTGAGTGAGTCGAACGGTTCAGTTCATTTTTTTACTTTGTTTTTGTTAGTTTAATTTGATTTTAAATTTTAAGTTGAATTAAATTGCGAAAAGAATAACTTCTTTGTTTCTCAAAGAAGTTCCAAAGAAACTTTGAAAGCATTAAGTTTCTAATTTCTAATAATATGAAAAACATCCTCTGGGATTTTATCAATTATTAGAAATTTCAATTATCATTTAGTTTTTAAGTTTCATTTCAAAATTTGTTTCTTAATTTCATATTTCTGTTTCATTTTAGTTTGCGTACATTTTTTGTTTCTTCTTTTCATTTATGTTCTTTCTTTAAGTTTCCCTTTGGTTTTACTTACTTATAAATTCATTATAAAAAACGTTTCCATATATATTAATATGAAACTTGAACCCGACGATACACTTTTTCCAAACTAAACTAAAAACCAATCTAATCTTAAAAATTTGCTGTTTTTTAAAACTATACCAACTAATCACTCTACTATTAAATAACATTTAACTAAATTTATATAAAACTATTTACTAAAAACTAAATTATATAAAATCGAATCAATCTCAATCATCAATCTTAGTTAATAATCTAAGTCGTCTTCACCACCAATTTTAAAATTAGTATAACTTTTGACTGCGACTGTGTTTAGAATCAAAAAATTATTGGAGTAGAGGGTTTACAGTTTCGTGGGAATATATTTTCCAAAATATGAACCTATTGAAAACTGTAAACCCACCATCCATTCCATCACTCTTTGTCTTTTAGCGTATTTTGTGTAGGTTTCCGTTTTTTGTCATAGTTTTGATGTGTCAAGAAAAATGTGTGTTGCAGTTGATTTTGTTTTTGTGTTCAAATGTAAAATTGCATGTATATTTTGTTTCGATTTTAATTTCGAATTTGAAGTTGGTTTTACTTTATATCTGCAACATCATCTATGTATGAGTGTGTGTGCATCAATCCCACAATTATGTTTTTTTAGTTGTTGCACCACCAGAAAAGTCATTCCAAATACAAGTTGATTTTTGTTTTATAGGCTTGTAGGAAACAACTGAGAAAAAATATTATTCTATACAGCTACAAAAATATTATGCTTCTATTCTATAGATTCTATAGAAATCGGTAGACTTCTAGCTCTCCCAAAGAAGTCGAAACACCTATGACTCTTATTCTTACAACTGGACATCATTCATTAAGCAATAGAAGGCCTCTGCATCTTGTAAGATCAAAACCATAATTTTTGGATTTCTATAGACAATTATGGGCCTCTAGATAAACAACTGGCTTCTTAAATAGACAATAGAATATAACATAAGGCCTCTGCGTATTCGTCTAACGCTAACAGAAGACCTCTACCTTCAATGTCCAACGAACGACCTCTATGTGTTCTTCCTCTGACACTTGCAATAGAAGGGCTCTGAGTCTTGTAAAGTCTTTAGAATACATCTGGGATTTCTATAGACAAATATATAAAAAAGTAGACCAATAATAGACTTTTTAAATAAACAATGGAAGATAACATAAGACCTCTGCGTATTCTTCTGAAGCTAACAGCAGACATCTACCTCTTCCATATGCAACGAAGCAGCTCTAGATGTTCTTCCTCTTAGACGTCTATAGACAGCAGGCGACCTGTGGGTCATCTATATTGAATAGAGGATATGTTAGTATCCTATATCCAACAGAAGACCTCTAGATCTCCCAAAGAAAACGGAAGATCTATGGATCATTTTCTGACTTCTGCACCTTCTAGAATAGAATACATCTGAGATTTCCATAGATAATTATGTACCTCTATATCAACAACAGACTTCTTAAATAGAAAATGGAAGACATTAGGGACTAATATTCACAATGGAATGACATGTATAGACAATATAAAACCTCTAGCTCCTCAAAGAAAATTGTAGACATTTGGCTCTTTCTCTAACCTCTGCCCCTCCTATATAACTTTCGATCTTCCATAGACAATAGAATGACTCTGAGTCTTCAAAAGACATTAGAAGACATCTGAAAATTGTTCGATATATACTTGAATATTTTTGGGAACTTCTCAAGATATTATAAAACATCTGGATCTCTTATATGCAGTAGAATACCTTTTGGTCTGTCAAAGACAATGAGTCCTCCAAGGATGTATGGTCCCTATATATGCAATAAAAATCTTTGGGTCTTCTATATTTAACAAAAAAATCAGTAATCTACATATTAGGTTGGACTATAAAAGACCTCTTCTGAAGACCAGTAAATGCTACTCTATTTTTAAACTATAGCCACCTTGGTTGAACATATAGAGATATGGAGAGATGTGTTTCATATACAACTTTAAAATGTTGTAGATTAAAGAGCAACTCAAAACCTTATATCGGCTAGCATATATTTTAGAAAATATCGTCGTATTTTGTATGTAGTAGAAACCTTCTGTGTTTTCTGTAAAAAAGATGGAATACTTCTAGATCCATAAAGATATATAAATCTTGAGATTTTCTACCGCCAATAGAATGGTAATCTGAATGACATTGAAGACCAGAAAAAGAAAATTGAAGGACCCATAGACCCTTTAGGCTTCTATCCTCAATAGTTTTGTTTATATCCGGAAATAGGAATCATTAATATCAAGCAATATAATATCTCAATCGACAATATAATATACCCTCTAGTAGAAGTACTCATGCTCTTCCACACACAGAATACTTATAGACAAAATAGGACATGTAAATTTTGTTAGACAGCGGTAGGTCTTCTAATATATACCAAGAAGAGAAGAAGAACGCTAAGACTTTTGTAGATAATATAATATTTTTAGGCCTTAAATAGACAAAATAAGTTTTGAATGTATTTTATAGACAATATGAAACCACATGGCCTCCATAGATATTTTCTAGATAAAAGAATTCCCCTGGATCTTCTGTAGAAAATATGGAATACATCTAGGCCAATAAAGATTTATAAATCTTGAGGTTCTTTACCGTCAATATAAGAGTAATCTAAAGGCCATAGAAGACCAGCTAAATAAAATTGAAAGACCTATATAGACCTTCTATATTCAATAAAATACCCTTAAGGCTGCTACAGATAGTAGAAACCCTCAGGAGTAGTTTAGGTCTTCTATTGACCAGAAAATATATCCAGACTTTAAAAAGAAAATAAAAAAATAATCAAGCAAAAGAAAATCCAATAGACAATATAAAAAAGGACAATCTAGACAATGGTAGGTCTTCTAATCTATCCTAGGTTTTTACAGGCATTAGGTCGCCTCGAAGTCTTTTTACAATCAAATGAAGATCGCTAAGACTTTCGTAGATAATAGAGTAGTTGTAGGTCTTCAATAGACAATTTTTAACTCCTAAACGTCTTCTATAGGTAATAAGAGATAATATGGCCTCCATAGATATTAGAAGACCTGAAGTTGTTCCATACAAAATCGAACACATCCAGTGGGTCTTCTGTATACACAATACCTCTATAAGCAATATAAATTATCAATTTCTTCCAAATACAATAGAATACATATAGACAAAATAGCGGACAATATAAGGTTCTCCATATAAAACATGAAAGGCCTATTGATTTTTATACCCTCATCTTTATGGATATATGGGTATACACATTTGATACGACAAACATGTCCCTCATCGAATTGGAGTCGATTTACAAACGTCCGCCCGTCTTTCTGTCTGACCGTCTGGTGCGCACGATAATTCTCGAAGGAAGTAACCGATTTCATCCAAACTTTGCACATCGTAATATTTGTTCCGAACACAGTTCAAGTTCGAAGATGAGGAATATCGGTCCACTCTTTCTGGTACCTCCCCCATAAAATGGTCAAAATTGGAAACAAATTAATTTTATAATATCATGCGAACAGACTATCCGAATTGAACCAAATCATTACCCAGCCTAGATTAAGTCCGAAGATGAGACCCATTAGTTCACTCCCCCACAAAGGGTACAAACTTTTCAATATTTATAAATTTAATATTAGGCGAAGGAAATATCCGATTTGAATCAAACTTTGCACAACCTATTACCTTTACCAAGCCTAGATCAAGTCCCAAGGTGAGACCTGTCGACCCTCTCCTACGGGTACCTCCTCTACAAAGGGTCAACATTTTATAAACTTGTAAAGAACCGATTTTATTAATCGATCGATTTGATTAAATCCGAAACCTTTTTTGTAAGAACATATACCTTATATAAAGTGAACAACACCGTCTGACACGCTTTTACTTGTTTTTTTCTCCTTCAGGTCTTTTTTGGGCAATAGAAATCAATGTAATGGCCAAAGTATACTGAAGACAATATGTTCTTCTAAAAACAATAGCATATCTTATGATCGGGAAGGCAAATCCTACATCCGAAACAACATCAAACCTCAAGTTCATTTATAGACAATATCTGATATTTAGTTCTCAAAGTCGATGGTCTATACACACCCAAGTACCATTAGGTGTTCTTTAAACAATGAACGGTCTCAGAGATAAGAGAAGGTATCTAGATTTATGTTTTTAATCTTTTTAGACAAATAATGAAAATAGAACCGTCGATTTTCGATTTTCTGTAGACCAAGGGATATCTATATAACTTCTATGGTTTATATAATGGCTTCGGAAACTTTTACAGACTAGATGGAATACCCTTTCAGAGCCAATAAAGACTTATAGAGGTTTTTATTTTAGCAATCCTGCTGCTCATATAGATTTTATTCCACATCATGTGTGAATTTTTTTTATTTCCAATGAAAGCTTTTTTAGTTCATTTTCAAAATAAATATATATTTGTTAATATATTGCTTACATTTAGGCGTCATCTTTCTTATACGAATAGTTACATACATACTGTTTTTTATTAACTCAAGCCAATATATATACAACTAAAACTTATCATTTTACTTACATACATCCTTCTTTCTTTTCTTATTCTTTCCTATCAATAAATACCGGAACTGTCTTTTTGTCTCACTTGTTTGTCATTCAACATTTAAACGTTACCATATTACCTTTACTTGATCTACTTCAACAACAACAATCAATCTACAAACCAACAAATCATTGAACAAAATTGTATATTCTTCTACTTTCTTGTTCTTCTCTACTTCTACTACTGCTGCTGCTTCTTCTTCTATTTCATCTTCTACACTTTTTGCCAAAACACATCTACAACAAAATCTGTTAACAATTCACTTACAACAACACTGATCAATAAAAAAAATCCCTCTACCAAAATCGAAATCCAACACCTCCTAATAAACACTCGCACCCACACACACACAGGCGACGGAACAAGTTTAAAATATTCCATACTCTTGTCAATAATTAATTTAGCAGTATGGCTAATATTTACTTAACAAACAATATTGAAAACCATTTCTTGCCAAAAGAAAGTAAATATTTTGAAAACGATTGCTAAATTATATATGCAAAACCCCGACCCTCCAAAATTTACGGAAATTATTTAGAATTCATTCCAATAATCTTCTGCCACACCTCCTACTCCACTACAACCACAAACCAACTATTACTACTACCACCACCACTACTACTACTACTACCATTCATATACAATTCGATCAAATCCAAAATAATGTTAAACACGTGAGTCTCAAATCCAAATCAAATACTATATTTTTTTCAAAATATATTTTATTTAATAATTATTTTTATTCTTCGTTTTGTTTTTTTAAATATATATACAAATATATATAATTGTTTGCCTTAATTTTTATTTATTTATTATTTACTATATAATTTTTTTTCTTGTATAAATAAACCCGAAAACACACACATTGTCACATTTCAACACAAATCTATAAAACAGAAATCATTTTGTGTAAATTCGTTTTGAAATCAATAAAAGAGAGACATACAAATTCACGTTTTAAAATAACATTGGTACTTATACAAATTTAATACAATTCTTAGTAAATATTTGGTCTGGACTGTTAATAGGATACTGAGATTGCTTTAGGAATATCTTGGCTACTAGGATTCCCATTTATAAATTGTAGAGAAAACATCTAAAAAAACATCTAAATGGGCATTAAAAGATATCTGGAGGTTATGTGCATAATTTTTATTGAAATCGCTTCGATGGATTTAACGAAAATTTTGCACTAAATACCTAACGTTATGCGACTGAGACCGAATTTGGCAAAGTTGTCGCATTGAGTCTTAAATAAGGTATATTAATTTAGGTTCAAATAGGTTCAAATTTAGATATGT
>NW_026886502.1:0-7767 GCF_032173495.1 Musca vetustissima | reverse complement strand
GTGATTTTCTGTACTAAAAAGTATTGAAATCTGAGACGATTTAGTCGATTCTACCTTCCAAGGATATCGAAAAAAAAACTAAAACGTCAGGTTCGACAATGAAATATATCGACCCCCAGTTAAGCCTATCCTCCATATAATGATACCTACCCATATTCGATATTAATAATATTTAGCATGAAGGAAGGTACGAGTATTGTGATGCCAAAAAATATTTGTTTCGAAATTTAGCTATATCAGTCCTCAATCTCATATATTGATAACTCTAACTGTTCGGTAATGCCTACATGATGTAATCAATATTAATTCCGATTTAGGTATAGCCTTAAACCAGCAGCTTTCACCCTAACCTGAAATAAAATCATGTGTACGTTGGTGATGGCCCCATATAACTTTGCCCTCTATATTGCAGTATTTTGGGGATTTTCTACACATATTCCACAATGCGTCGTTAAAATCGGTCTACATTTTGGGTTTTGCGATTTTAGAAAAAATCTTCATTAAAAATTGCTGAAATTTGTATTTGGTATACATTATGGTTTACAACAATAATTGTTGGTATAGGCATAATTTTTGTTATGTTCCCTATATGTTCATTTCAAGTAACTATCGGTTACTTCTTTTTATACCCTTCATCACACTGTGGTACAGGGCATTATGTCTTTGTGTATATGTTTGTAACAGACAAAAGAAAACGAGATAGACCCATAGTTCCTTTTGAGAATATGCATAGAATCACTTTCTGAGTCGATTTATGCATGTCCGTCCGTCTTTCCGATTTGGATGAAATTTGGCACAACTCATTTTTTTGGCCCAAGGACGAATCCTATTGAAATTGGGAAAAATCGGTTGAGATTTAGGTGTAGCTCCCATATATAGTTTCATCCGATTTAAGGTAAATGGTGCACCAAAAATCCTATATACCTGTCGATTTGCATAACGTACTGAATTGGTATAACGTACTGAATTGAGGCTCAAGTGGTGTCTGCAAAGTTTCGTGAAAATCGGTCGAGATATAGCTCCCACATATAGTTTCGTCCGATTTCACGTAAATGGTGCACCAAAGTCCCTATAAATCTTTCGATTTGCACGAAATTTGGCATAACGTTCTAAATTCGGTCCAGAATTATGTGCGTTAAGTTTCGTGAAAATCGATTCAGATTTAGGTGTAGCTCTCATATATACTTTCGCCCGATTTCATGTAAATGGTGCACCCAAGTACATATATAGTCGGCCTCGTCCGACTTTACTACTTTCCTTACTGGTTATATTATAGATTCGAACGTACAAAATTCAAGAACGTCGCTTTAAAATTTCAAGTGGAAATCTGAACAGATTTTGAAGATATAACCTATTCATAAAGAGACGGCAATAGTGATTCTCAAACTTAAACAACTTTTTTATCCAAACAGTGTCTTTACGAATGACGGACACGATAAGTTAAAAACTAATAATCCAATCCTTTCTAAATATTAACACGATATTTTGTATGTATATTGCTATCGTATGAACAACTATAACTGCATTGAAGATCTTCTTTATATTTCTACCACAAAATTCAAATTCATATTTCCGCACTTTGTTAATTTTTGTGATAATAGTTGATAATAATTCATATGTGTGTAAGACACGTCGGACGTTCCAGTAAATAGGAAATCATACCCGCCGTCGAAAAGAAGGACTTTTGGTTAATTACAGAAAACAACAAAATTATGCCAAGTCATTTCCATATCCTTGAAGCCTAATATACGAAGTTGTAAGTGATGGACGTTAAAGAACTTGTCACTAAAGTCTTTAGCAAAATACTTGTAATTACGTTGGTGGAATGGTCATTAACAGAGCTTCAATGGATTGACTAATCTATGGTTTCTTTAAATGTTTTTTCATAATGTGTATACTATATATATACTAAGAACCCGTTCAGAATGACACGGGATTCTAATATAGTTTCGAATTAATATAGAAGGGAATTCTTATTTAACACGATTTGTAATATTTACGTATTTCGAAATGTTAAATATTTAGTTCACAAAAGCACTAACTGCAGAGATAGGAATAATAGAATAACTTAACAATATTATTATACCCTACACAACTATGTTGTCAGGGTATTATAGCTTTGTGCAGCCCCAAAAGTTTGTAACGCCGTGAAATATTGGTCCTAGACCCATCTTTAAGTATCTCGACTAGCTGAGTCCGTCCGTCCGTTCGTCTGTCCATTATAATTTGTAAACACGATACAGGCCACAGTTATGGACCAATCTTCACGAAATTTTGCATGTATGATGGGTTCTGGCCAATGAAGGCCCCTATTGTTTTTGGAAAATATCGGTTAATATTTAGGGGATGAAATGGACCAAAAACTTTATTTTTGTCTGATTTTCTGGTTGCTCCAGAGGCCGCAATTATGGCCCAAACACAGCGAATTTTTGCATGGAGAAGGGGATCGGGTCAAGGTATAAGCATGCCTGTTTTGATAAAGATCGGTCAATATATAGCGGGTCAAATGGACACTAACTTTTGTGTGAAAAATTACAAAATTTGTATTCTATAGCGTATATATTTACCACTGATGGACATAGACCCGAGAAGTTTATAGTATATCCGAGAGGAGTGGTTGACCTTTAAACTGATACCAATTATGTTGTCGTAGGTAATCGGATGCGGGAGTTACACTTAAATATTTACAGGTGCTTACGTACTCAGATATTCTTTAGTAACCTATTACCACACTGGAGGGCGGAAATATAGCTCTGATCGCTTTGAATTGTTCCATGAGGATCCAGTTATGGTCAAGGACAACGCCTAAAATGTTAGGTGATTATCAGATAATAACTTTTCGGATAAAGTGGACCGAAAATTTAATTATTTGTACTTTTCGAGTCGAAAGCCGAACATCACAACACAACCCACGGTAAAGGGAATCTGGACAAGTAATTAGATGGGCTGTACTAATTATTAGTAACATTTGCTGACCTCTAGCCGGTCAAAAGTGTGCAAAGATCGCGAAATTTTGCCCAATCTCAGAATATAGAACTACAGAAAGTTAGATTTTCATGGAAGTTGTGTAGGGTATCGTGTGGTCGGCCCCGTCCGACTATACTGCTCCGCTCACTGGTTTTTTGTATAGATCCGATATTTGAAGAGTAGGATTTTCATACAATTTAGTTATATTCGATTTATTAATTTAATCTATCGAACAAATAGAAAAACAAAGCAATAAAATCTGCATTTGGATTTGTTCGGAGTGTGAATTCGATGCTGTAGTGAAAATGCTGTCATAAGTACCCCCTCCGGTTCAATTATAAATTATATTTTATATTGTGATAATCGTGGTCGATATCGTCAAATATTGGTCTAGAATCTGTAGAACAACACGCTTAAGCGGAATATATTTTGAATATAGTTGTTGTATAGTAGTACTTATTCTCATATTTCAAGTCACATTTGAATAGGAGTTACTGTGGAACATCTGGTCGTATGATGGTTACTACGTTGCTAATACGCACCAGAAACATAAGGCCATATTGCTTAGGTGTAGCTGTGTGGGGGTATGATTGAACTATCAAATAAATCCCTGTTCTTTGTAATTAAGTAATAAAGACTGTAATACGCTTATAGAATTTTATGATATAAAATTATAATATACAAAAGAAATCAATGAATTTTGGAATTTTTGTGGTAAATATAAAATATTTGATAAGATAGATAGAAATATTGCATTGTAGCAGAAGATAAATAAATAAGAAGATTATTTATTTATCTTCTGCTTCATTTTAAGCAAAGAAAAAAATCTATTCATTTTTCAACAATGCCATTGACTTTCAAAAGTATTTTTTTTTCCAACGAAAAGTTTCCCAAAACACAATAGTGTTAAGGGACAGCAAATATTACAACATAAACCAAACTACAAAGGTGTGTCCATAATATAATATTTAATTCATTTCCCACCCCCCTTGATGGCGTCTTTCTTTTCTCAACAAAAAGTTAGAGCAAACATCAATTTTAAACTTTGAATGAATGAGAAAAAGGAGAAACAAAATAATAAACGTGCTGTCTACTTTTTTTTCGTGACACTCTCAGTTGGTGTTAAACAAAAATAGTCTCATTTTTGCTATGAACGAAATAGATGATAAAGCTGTAATGTATTATTGTACCCATTGTGCCCATAGAAGGTAGAAAAACTCATTTGCATTAAGGAAGAAGTTTGTTTTTTCTCATTTTCCCCAAAATGCCCATCCGACGTGCTGTGCCGTTTTGACAATGAAAATAAGTATGCTTTTAGGCGTTAAAGTCCACGTTACTGCTACATAGCCTTTTTTTAATTGTATGCATCAGAGAACAAACAAACGTAGCACTCAAAACAGTTTAAAAAATAACCCCTTTACCATTTGTCTTTTAAAAAATTCTTAAAGAAAGCGATGTATTTTTTGTGCGTTTTTGAAGAAAAGTCATAAAGGCTGTGAAGTGTGCGTGTGTGAGTGCCTATGTATGTGTGCGTTGTTCCCAAGTGTAGACAATGAAGATAATGTTAATAACTTTTCGTCTTTACTCTGTTGAAGAAAAACAAACACAGACATATACACCACACACATACATATACATATTATTAACACTTTTGTAAACTCGTTGTTTGTTTGTTGTTGTTGCTGTTGTTTCGTCTTAACTTTTTGCTGTTGTTTTTCTTTCGTTTTTCCGTCAATGTTTCACGATATTTAGTTTTTGTTTTCTTTTTTACTCCAACTTAACGCATCCTAGTGTAATTACAAAAAAAGCTATGACAAGGTGTTTCCTGGGCGTTGAAATATTTAAAACATATGGTGGGTATTATAAAGGATTATGAGTGAGGCAAAATGTTGGATATACAAGTTAAGGAATTACAATACTTGTCTTTTCTTAAATTTTCAGTCATTGATGATTTAAGGTTATGTATTAAAGGGTGAAGAAGGTGAAGAAAACATTGTTTGAAATTAAAATAAAACATTAATCACCATTTTTACGTTATAATAGGAATTAGTTATCCATTAAAAATAAAAAAAAATCTCTGATTTCATATTTTCGAATGGAAATTAGTACTCCGAATTAAACATATTTTCGAGCGACTACTTTAAAGGGAAGGTATCTTAGGGACCAACAGCTTGGTTAAATTTCCCAATATATTCAATTTCCATAAGTATTTATACCCTACACAACTATGTTGTCAGGGTATTATAGCTTTGTGCAGCCCCAAGAGTTTGTAACGCCGCGAAATATTGGTCCTGGACCCACCTTTAAGTATACCGATCGTCATATCTCGACTAGCTGAGTTGATCTAGACATGTGTGTCCGTCCGTCTGTCCATTATAATTTGTAAACACAATACAGGCCACAGTTATGGACCAATCTTCACGAAATTTTGCACGTAGGATGGGTCCAGCCCAATGAAGACCCCTATTGTAAAGATCGGTTAATATTTAGGTGATGAAATGGACCAAATACTGAATTTTTGTCGGTTTTTTTGGTCCCTCCAGATGCCGCAATTATTGCTCAAACATATCGAATTTTTACATGGAGAAGGGGATTGGGCCAAAGAATAAGCATGCCTGCTTTGATAAAGATCGGTCAATATTTAGAGGGTCAAATGGACCCTAACTTTTGTGTGAAAAATGAAAAAAAATTGTATTTATCGTATATATTTACTCCTGAAGGACAAAGAGCCGAGAAGTTTATAATACATCCAAGAGGAGTGGTTAGCTTTTAAATTGATACCAATTATATTGTCCTATGTACTCGGATGTGGGAGTTACACGTAAATATTTACAAGTGCTTACGTATTAAAATATTATTTAGTAACCCATTAACACACTAGAGGGCGGAAATATATCGGTGATCGCTTTGACATGTTAAATGAGTTTCCAGTTATAGTCAAGTACAACGGCTATAATTATCGGTGATGATCAGATAATAATTTTGGGAAGAAGTGAACCGAAAACTTTTGTTTGTGTTTTTTTTCGAGTCGATATATAGGCCACATTGAAAGCCGAAAATCACAACACAACCCACGCTGAAAATAATCTGGACAGGTAATTAGAAGTGCTGTCGGTCAATAGGGTAAACATATCGTGAAATATTGCCCAAGCTCAGAATATAGTACCACACAAAGTTAGATTTTCGTTGAAGTTGTGTAGGGTATCAAGTGGTTAATACTGATTTACTTTAAAGGGTAGTCTCCATATAATTCTGTATCCCAAATTTCGATAAATTTCGGGCACATATTTCTTCCAAATTGGCTATCATTTGATATTTTGGATTATCATTGAGCATAAAATCTCCCTAACAAAAACAAAAATGTCGATAGTGACCTAAGTTTTCGGGTAGCCTTGACATGGTACCTCCTATAATTCGATATTTTCCGTTTTTTTAACTTTTTGCATCGTTTTTCAATCAAATTTTCTGAAATTTTACTTTTTAAGTTCTAACGGGGGTTAAATCTTTAAACCAAAAATTATCATTATCGGTCGAAGTTTTGGTCTAGCTCCCATAGAATAATGTCGCCCTTTCGCGTGTGGTGGTTGTAATTTGACATTCTAGGAAAATTGTACTTATATGTTTGTATTTCAATATAGCCACCACATAAAGGTCACGTGTCAATTTCGATATAAGTTTCCAATGGATTCGCGTATACTCCACATAAATATTCCGTTATTTTGAAGGTTTAAGCAAGATTTAGTTATATAATATAGTCCCCATACAAATGTCCCCTTCAATTGTCGGTATGTTGAACTTCATACCCCAGTTTTCTAACCTGATTGGCTGTAAATTGGAACATTTTTTTCCTGAGCATTAGCAGTCTACTGTCACTTAATGTAGTGACATAGACCCAAATAAATGTTCCGACTTATTTGAGGAATTCGAAAGATCATTCGAAAGAGAAAATACTTCGAGCATGCATGTCATCTCAATCATGCTGACCACTTCCCTGAGATAATGGATTTAATTTATTTACACCAACCTCATACAAGCATTCTACCTCACTCAGCCCTTTCAATCGGCGATCGTCTTTGAACTTGACTCACGACATGCTTGCCTAGTTTGACATATTTTACCATTTTCCCCATTATTGGGGTGTGATGTTCCACTTCACATAAACACTTGAAGGTTGATCAAAATTTCGCATCCTATATTGAACCTGTCGCCCTTCCATTGGCTAGATTTGTAAACATTAGAGTTCAACCCGGTTGAGTTCCTCATAAACAGAGAGCGGAATATTTACTCTTCGTTTTCTTTTATGTCGTTTCCAGAATCGTCCCCGGTTTTCGGAAAATGTTTCGGTTTGCTTCAGCTTTCTCATTTGAGATTTGCTGCTATCGTATTCAGAATGGATTCTGATTTACGTGTATGTGAAGGTAAGGTGGATATCAATTTTTTCCGAATGTTACATAATTCTACTTTATATTCTATCCGATTTTATATTTCAGGGCTCTCACAAGGTGGAAACTGTTCCCCACTATCCCAGAATACAGACAGGGCTTCACTCACGGGCAGTATAAATGTTTTTAAAATATCAGAGTTTAAAAATTTAAAATGTTGATATTATTTTTCGTCTTTTCTGGAGATATCTTCCTCCTCAAACCTTTCATATACGTGTAGGATAGTTCAGAGATTCAACATATCGGCATAGCTTCATGAATGCTTCATTAAGAATCGTCGTAGTTTAATTGTTTTCAGAACTGCTGCTATAAGATTCAGAACTTGAGCTTTTAAATATTTATGAAGGCTGGGTGTAGA
>NW_026886501.1:0-78142 GCF_032173495.1 Musca vetustissima | reverse complement strand
TATTTCAAATGAAATTATGATTTTTAATTGTGTATCTATCTAAGTTTTCTTTATAAAAAAACTAATACATGAAAATTTAACCCCAAAGGCAATTTTTTAATCAAATATATTTTACACTATATATAGTGGTTCCATAGTTCTTTGGTATTACCCCCTTAAACATTGAAATCTAAATGAACAAACAAATCTGAAATTAGGAAAACAAAATTAGTCAAATAAAGAAATATATATAAAAAAATTATAAATAATACTAATCATAAATCCGTAATATAAAATATGCAGGTTTAAATATTTATAACAAGAAAAAACTTTAAGAAAATCACTGAAACAAAAACCAAATGAACTTACAAAAGCAAAAGGAAAAAAACCAAAACTTGTCCTCAATATAGGAAATAATGTTAAAAATAATAAAATTAATATGAATAAATAAAAAAAAAATTATAAAAAATAATATTCCATATATATTTTTTTGATAACAAATAAAAATACTACAAGTATTTTTTTCGCAAAAAAAATATAAAATTAAATAAAAATTTCTTTTCACAATTTAAACAACAATTTCTAATAACAACTTTGCTAAAACATATAAGAAAATAAAATAATTTTTTTATAATTAATTTTGTCCAAAACAAAGCTATTTTCATATATATAAAATAAAACAAAAAAATAATAAAAAATGCAATTATTTTCTAGCATTGCAAATATTATTCAAAACAAAAAAATAAATAAATTGAAAATAACAACAACAACAAATTGCTAATACCAACAACAAAAAACAAAAATATAAAAAAAAATAATATTAATTAATAATAATAAATAAATAATTATTACACAAAACTTAGGCACGAACAAATAAAATTTAATAATAAATAAATAAAACAATTTTACTACAAGAAAGAACAAAAAAACAAAACAAAAAATCAACCAACAAATGAAACCTTATTATTATATAGAAAATAAATTGATATTTTGTTTGAACTATAACAAAAAAATTATCTTGAAATATTTAAAAAAAAACAAAATCCCTTAAATGAAATTTCAACTTCTGTAAAATAAATTTTAGTTTAATCTAATATAAAACCAACCAACTTAAATAAATATGTTTTAATTATTTAAATAGTTTTCTTGTTTTTTATTTATTGTAAAATTTAACAAGCAAATAGATTATAAATTATGATTTATTTATTCCTCATTTCTCTTCAATGCTTAACTAAAATTACTGAGATCCCTAAAATGCAAAAAATAAAAAAACCCAAACAAATAAAAAAAAAATGAGAAAAAAATACATTTATTCCAAATATGTTAAAAAATAATCTTTTTTCAAATAAATTGAATAAAAAACAACTTGTACAAAAATAAGACTATATCATTTATGTTTTTGGAAATGGGGTAAGTGTAAACTGTGCTAGAATGTATGGTCAAATATACGATTTCGAACTAAAGACTTCAACAGATTTCAGCCCTTTTACCAATAGGCTAGGATATCTTAACTCCTAACTAACTAAATATAAAGTTTATAGCCTACCTGTGACTATATTTCATAATACAGAGAGTTCGGCACGGAAGATCGCTGGTGGGAAACACAGTACTGATAAATGTGATCAATCATGAGAAAGCTTTTATTAAAAAATATAATAATAAACATTTCATTAATATCACAGCTATGTTTCTGCCTGCCACTATTTGCGCCCATTTTCCATTCGTCTTTTACTTTTTTGAAAAAAAACCAGTAAGGAAAGTAGTAAAGTCGGACGGGGCCGACTCTAGGATACCCTTCACCACTATGGGTACATTAAACAGGACTATTAACATGAAATTGGATGAAATAAAATATGTGATATTTATCTAAATGTGAATCTACCTAGATTTGTCCATAAAGTGTGTAAATCGATAAAGTGTGTAATCGACGCTGGATTCAAAGTGATCAAACAACAAAATTGGATGAAATAAAAACGAAAACATGCAAATGAATAACTCCACCCCTATTATTATATAAAATATTTTTGTATTGAATTTGAATGAAATATATTGGTTGATTGAAAAAAAAAATAATTTAACAGAAGAAAATTGTCGAAATAAAAAAAATATATATTTCAAAGTTATATTAATATACAGGGTGACTCAAAATATATGTTTGTGAAATCAAATGTTGTAGGGAATCATAAACCTTAATTTTGAATGCCCTACATATATATATATATATATAGACAATTGAGGATTATACATTTATGATGTATATTTATACTCCTTTTTTGGGGTACCCTGTATATTTTTTGATTTTTTTTTAATCAGACAAAATATATTATTTCAAATGAAATTATGATTTTTAATTGTGTATCTATCTAAGTTTTCTTTATAAAAAAACTAATACATGAAAATTTAACCCCAAAGGAATTGGAACTTCAATTTTGAAAAAAATTCTTTTGTTTTGTTTCGAAAAAATTTTGAAAATATATTTCGACAATTTTTTAATCAAATATATTTTACACTATATATAGTGGTTCCATAGTTCTTTGGTATTACCCCCTTAAACATTGAAATCTAAATGAACAAACAAATCTGAAATTAGGAAAACAAAATTAGTCAAATAAAGAAATATATATAAAAAAATTATAAATAATACTAATCATAAATCCGTAATATAAAATATGCAGGTTTAAATATTTATAACAAGAAAAAACTTTAAGAAAATCACTGAAACAAAAACCAAATGAACTTACAAAAGCAAAAGGAAAAAAACCAAAACTTGTCCTCAATATAGGAAATAATGTTAAAAATAATAAAATTAATATGAATAAATAAAAAAAAAAATTATAAAAAATAATATTCCATATATATTTTTTTGATAACAAATAAAAATACTACAAGTATTTTTTTCGCAAAAAAAATATAAAATTAAATAAAAATTTCTTTTCACAATTTAAACAACAATTTCTAATAACAACTTTGCTAAAACATATAAGAAAATAAAATAATTTTTTTATAATTAATTTTGTCCAAAACAAAGCTATTTTCATATATATAAAATAAAACAAAAAAATAATAAAAAATGCAATTATTTTCTAGCATTGCAAATATTATTCAAAACAAAAAAATAAATAAAGTGAAAATAACAACAACAACAAATTGCTAATACCAACAACAAAAAACAAAAATATAAAAAAAAATAATATTAATTAATAATAATAAATAAATAATTATTACACAAAACTTAGGCACGAACAAATAAAATTTAATAATAAATAAATAAAACAATTTTACTACAAGAAAGAACAAAAAAACAAAACAAAAAATCAACCAACAAATGAAACCTTATTATTATATAGAAAATAAATTGATATTTTGTTTGAACTATAACAAAAAAATTATCTTGAAATATTTAAAAAAAAACAAAATCCCTTAAATGAAATTTCAACTTCTGTAAAATAAATTTTAGTTTAATCTAATATAAAACCAACCAACTTAAATAAATATGTTTTAATTATTTAAATAGTTTTCTTGTTTTTTATTTATTGTAAAATTTAACAAGCAAATAGATTATAAATTATGATTTATTTATTCCTCATTTCTCTTCAATGCTTAACTAAAATTACTGAGATCCCTAAAATGCAAAAAATAAAAAAACCCAAACAAATAAAAAAAAAAATGAGAAAAAAATACATTTATTCCAAATATGTTAAAAAATAATCTTTTTTCAAATAAATTGAATAAAAAACAACTTGTACAAAAATAAGACTATATCATTTATGTTTTTGGAAATGGGGTAAGTGTAAACTGTGCTAGAATGTATGGTCAAATATACGATTTCGAACTAAAGACTTCAACAGATTTCAGCCCTTTTACCAATAGGCTAGGATATCTTAACTCCTAACTAACTAAATATAAAGTTTATAGCCTACCTGTGACTATATTGGAGCTATATCTAAATCTGGACCGATTTTCACGAAACAAGGCAGACATCACTCTAGGCTCAATTCAGTACGTTATGCCAAATTTCGTGCAAATCGAAAGATATATAGCGACTTTGGTGAACCATTTACATGAAATCGGACGAAACTATATGTGGGAGCTATATAGAAATATGGACCGATTTTATCGAAACTTGGCAGACATCACTCTAGGCTCAATTCAGTACGTTCTGCAAAATTTCGGGCAAATCGAAAGATATATATGGATGTTGGTGCACAATATATATAAATATATATATATATATCTAAATCTGGACTGATTTTCACGAGCTTGGCAGACATATTCTAGGCCAATTCAGTTACGTTATACCAAATTTCGTGCAAATCGAAAGATATATATGGATTTTGGTCACAATTTACATGAAATCGGACGAAACATATATGGTATATCTAAATCTGGACCGATTTAAAACCAACTTCTTCAGGTTATTCTATTATATAGATTTTAAATCAGAAATCGAAAATATATATGGGAGCTATATCTAAATCTGGACCGATTTTCAGGAAACATCATTATAGACTTAATTCATTACGCTATGCCAAATTTCGCACCAATCGACTGATATAGGGGTAAATGGTACACCATTTACATTAAATCGGACGAATGTATATATGGGAGCTATATCTAAATCTGAACCGATTTTCAGGAAACTTAACACACATAATGCTGGAGCTAATTCATTACGCTACGCCAAATTTTTTTGCCTGTTACAAATCGAAAGATTTATAAGGACTTTAAAGGTACACCATTTACATTAAATCGGATTTTTAAAGAAAAAATATATGGGAGCTATATCTAAATCTGGACCCACCATGATTTCAGGAAACTTAACACACATCATTCTAGACCTAATTCATTACGCTGTGCCAAATTTCCGGCAAATCGAAAGATAAATAGAGACTTTGGTACACCATATACATTAAAACGGACGAAAATATATATGGGAGCTATATCTAAATCTGGACCGATTTTTAGAAAACTTAACACACATCATTCTAGACCTAATTCATTACGCTATGCCAAATTTCGTGCAAATCGAAAGATATATAGGGATTTTGGTATACCATTTACATAAAATCGGACGAAAATAGATATGGGGGCTATATCTAAATCTGGACCGATTTTCAGGAAACTTAACACACATCATTCTTGAGCTAATTCAGTACGCTGTGCCAAATTTCGCAATTTCGTGCAAATCGAAAGATATCACCAAAGTTCGTGCAAATCAAATGATTTTCAGGGACTTCGGTGCACCATTTACATAAAATCCAGCGAAACTATATACAGGAACTATATCTAAATCTGAACCGATTTTCACCAAGCTTAGAACACATTATTTTAGACCTAATTCAGTAGGCTATACCAAATTTCGTGCAAATCGAAAGTTATATAGGGACTTTGGTACACCATTTACATTAAATCGGACGAAACTATATATGGGAGCTATATCTAAATCTGAACCGATTTTCTCCAATTTTAATAGGGTTCGTCCTTAGGCCAAATAAGTGACATATGCCAAATTTCATCCAGATCGGATAATAAATGCGACCTGTACTTTGTTCACAAAAATACATGGACGGACGGACAAACGGACATGCATAAATCGACTCAGAAATGATTCTATGCATATTCTCAAAAGGAACCATGGATCTATCTAGATTATTTTTGCCTGTTGCAAACATATGCACAAAGACATAATACCCTGTACCACAGTGTGGTGAAGGGTATAAAAATGCATTTCTCTCAATACATCCTCCACTCATTGTTCGGCTCTGTTTATACCCTTCATTACACTGTGGCACAGGGTATTAAGGCTTTGTGCATATGTTTGTAACACGCAAAAGGAATCGACTTAGACCCATGGTTCCTTTCGAGAATATGAATATAATCATATTCTGAGTCGATTTGTCCGTCTGTCAGTCCATGTATTTTTGTGAACGAAGTACAGGTCGCATTTATGATCCGATTTCAATGAAATTTGGCACATGTCACTTACTTGCCCAAAGAACGAACCCTATCGGTTCAGATTTATATATAGCTCCCATACATAATTTCGTCCGATTTTATGTAAATGCTGCACCAAACTCCCAATATTGGTCCGATTGAGACAAAATTTTTGCACAGAATACTGAATTAGGTCCAAATTTAAGTTCGCAAAGTTTTGTTGAAATCGGATCGGATCGGAGATTTAGATATAGATATTTAGGAGATTTAGATTTAGATATATCTCCCATGTATAGTTTCATCCGATTTTAAGTAAATTGTACACCATGCTGTCAATATTGCTCCGATTGAGACAACATTTTGCACAGACTACTGACTTAGGTCCAGATTGATGTATGCAAAGTTTTGTTGAAATCGGTTCAGATTTAGATATAGCTCCCATATATAGTTTCGTCTGATTTTATGAAATTGAAGCACCAGGAGCCAAATTTAGGCAGATTGACACAAAATTTTGCACCTCGTACTAAATTAGGTCCAAATTGATGTATGCGAAGTTTTGTTGGAATCGGTTTAGATTTAGATATAGCTCACATATATAGTTTGCTCCGATTGTATGTAAATGGTACACCATACTGTCAATGTTTGCCCAATTGAGTCAAAATTCTTCATAGCGTCCTGAAATTACTGCAGGTTGACATCCGTCAAGTTTTGTTGAAATAGGTTTAGATATAGACATAGCTCCCATCTATATTTTCGTCCTATTTTATGTCCGATTTTCGTCCGATTTTATGTAATTATTCACGAAATTTAATTTGAAATCGGTTCAGATTAAAGTACAACTCTCATATATTCTTTAGTCCCATTTTACGTAAATGGTGCACAACTGCTCATGAGCTGCAGGCACTCCGGCTGGGCTTGTACCTTGAACATGCCAAAACTGACCATAACGAAAAGATGTCAGCAATTCTTAAAATGCCGAATTGTGGAATTGCTGTCATATGGGGGCTACACCAAAACGGGAACCCATATTGATAATTTTTGAATGCCCAATAAGAGTCCAAAATAGATACTTATAGCCAATTCTGATGAAAAAGATGTGAATACCGAATATTGGAGGTTATCAAACCTTGATTCAATATTAATAATTTTTAGTAAGCAGGTTGTTTAAACATTGAGAACCCTAAATACCAAATTACAGTCAATTCCGTTAAATAAAAAGTCCTCAAAATACCGAATATTGGGGTACGGTTATATGGGTGCTATACAAATTGCTACACCAAACATCCTAGAAGTACCTAGCAATGCCTGTGCAAAATATCAGAGCTCTATCTTAATTATTACGATCTCGATAGTGACTTCAACAGACAGACGGGCAGGGCTTAATCGACATTGAATCAGATTCTGATTCAGAATATATATTCTTTATGGCGTCTTCGATGGCTATTTCGAAAAACGTTGCAAACGGAATGGCAAACCTACTAAAATTACTGAAAATTGGTAATGCGCCAATGTTTAACCGATTGATACGAAATTTTGCAGATCATACCCTATTGAACGTATACTAAGTTTAGTTGAATCGGTTCAGATTCAAATATATCTCTTCGTTTGAATTAATGCAAGTTGTGAACTAAATACCTGATGTTTATTCCATTGCGTCGAAATTTGCCATAGCTTACCAAATTAAGTGTAGAACTAATTTTGAATGAGTTGAGGTGAATAAGAATTATTTTAAATGATTTTATTCCGATAGTAATATTAGTTGTGTTTAGGTAGTTTACATTCAACTAATGGCCTATACCAATTTAAAATGAGCATTCCTACAAACAAAATTAAAAAAAAAATATTTAATTTTTTAAAAAGTCTATTCAATTTCAAATTGCTTACCTCATTTGTCGCATAAAATTAATTTTCTTACGCGACTCGGATAAATTTACAAATTGATCATCCATAAATTTAAATTTAGATGTTTGTCGCATTCCGAACTCACTGGGTGGTTTACGATTAAACAATGGATCTGGTATAATTGACTCATCTTTGGTTTTTGGTTTGCATGGATATGATGGAAAGGGTGGCGCATAATCCCGACGATATGATGTGGTCAGTGGTAATATTTGCGGTTCATTGAAACGCATCAAATTAAAACGGAAACTATTAGTGGTGGTTAATAAAAAATTAATTCAATGTGGCCTCATTGCATTCTCCATACTTACTCATTCATAGGATACGATTGAAAATTTAATTGTTTACGACCAATAATTTTTGACTTTGCAGAATTTTTTTGCTCCGCTTCTAACATTTCGTGGGTTGTAGTTTTCAACGTAAGTGGTTTAGATTCAGTGTAGAACCAGTCTCCTTCTTTTCGACATTTAGACATATTTTGAATTTGTAATTTATGAATTTGAAAAATATGTTTAGTATTGAATGTTTTTACAATTTGACAATATATTCAACTACTTCCTTGTACTTTTTACAGTATGTTTTGATCCCACATCGTATAGATCTGTGTATCGGTCATTTAATAGTGTGTAATAGACTCTTTAAAAAATATATATTCTGATAATGAATATATCTACATTATGATAAAAAAGTGAATTACGTTCGACTGGACCGATGAGATGCATATTCAAAATGCCCAATATCGGCCGGGAAATTTTGAAAATTTCCACATGCATTCCTTCTAGTTCTATGGAAATTATTATTTCAAATTCCATAGCCCGCATATAGCGGTACCGTCTCATATTCGGTATTTTACAGGTTATATCTGAATTTTACTATCGAAATTGATGTATTTTGCGGGATCATGGGATCTTGAAGTGAGAACATTTGTTTTTGAAGAACATTATCAAAAAACGTCCGCCAGATTAACACTATTTTGAGTTCGTCCACGCTCAGTATGGTATGCTCTGCAAAATTTTGTATCAATGGGACAATCATTGGAACATTAGTGAAGTATTGAATCTGTACCAATTTTCAGTATTTTCAGTAGGTTTCGTCGTTGGCTCAATTAAATAAGCTGTGCCACATTGGATACATTTTATAAAATACTAGCATATGTCCGCTACTTTGTTAGCGAATGTGGAAAGTGTTTAAAACCCAATACCGAACATTATTAAAATTTTAGAACTATTTAGTACATATGTTCCCTTATAGTATGTATTTCAAAAACTACCTCCATATCTCAACCCTACACACCAATTCTGTCTGCAACATAAATCTAGCTCTATACTAAATATGGTATCATTTATTACCCTATGTACTCTTGTAATACCTATTTCGAAAAAAATTTCCCAATTTGAAATATAGGTTCACCCAAATCCAAATTTAGTACAAGTTAGTACACATTAATATAAATTTCCATAGCTACCTACTTTTTCAATCATTAGTACGAATTTTCAAAACTTCCCACAACTCTAAACATAATTCCAAATTTTTATGTGATTTTTGTTGACCTTTAATCTTTAAGTTTTCCTTAGACTTTCATTTTGTTCGGCTCGAGATAGTTTTTAATAAAACAAATTTTGCTATATTTAGTGTGTTTTTTATTTTGTTTCCGATATTTCGATCGTCTTCGATGATAGATAATACATTAAGGATATTAAACGAATTTAATAACCAATTGCGATTCACTATGGAATGTGAGTCAAATAATAAACGTCCTTATCTGGGTGCAGAATTGCACAGAAAAGATGGTACAATTATATTAGATTGGTACCAAAAACCCAAAAATCCAGAACCAAAAATTTACAAGAGGTCGTCATATATTCAAGGTTCATCAGAAAGATTTTCAAACTCAAATTTGTATGACAAAGAAAAATACCAATTAGCATTAAAAAGCAGCAATACCAACAACAACTTTTTTAGGCAGACAAAGACAAAATCGAAAGATATATAGGGATTTTGGTATACCATTTACATAAAATCGGACGAAAATAGATATGGGGGCTATATCTAAATCTGGACCGATTTTCAGGAAACTTAACACACATCATTCTTGAGCTAATTCAGTACGCTGTGCCAAATTTCGTGCAAATCGAAAGATATCATCGAATTAATTAGGGGGCTTTGGTGCAGCATTTATATAAAATGGGACGAAAATATATATGGGAACTATATGTAAATCTGAACCGATTTTCACGAAACTTTGCACACATAAGGTTTTACGAGTAGAATACTGTTTGTGAATAAAATAATACAATTATTATTTGTTATATATATATATATATAAACTTTTTTGTTAAATTTTCAATTTAAGATAAAACAACTCCCTGATGATGATCGTCGAAGACGATCGAAATATCGGAAACAAAATAAAAAACACACCAAATAAAGCAAAATTTGTCTTATTATCTATCGGTTCACCTAAATCCAATATGTATAAAATTTAGTAGAGTAACTTCGGGTAATGTGGACTATGCGTCTAATGTCTCAATCTCAACGCCGCCTTGATAAATGTTTTCCTAATTAGTGAAAACAAACATCAAACTTGGTTTTTAATTAATAATTGCAATTTTGAAAATGTAGTAGTAACAAGTGAAAAGGAGGTAAGTTCGGCCGGGCCGAACTTTGGATACCCTCCACCATAGATATACTGACAGGTACTAGAAATGAAAATATAGGGAACATACCAAAAAGTGGACCTATACCGACATTTCTAAAAACGGATTGTGTAAACCATAATACAAATTTCTGAATTTTTTAATGGATAATTATACTTTTAGCCTTATGGCTAATGAGGGTGTATACACTTTAACACGGTGAAAATGTGCCTAATCGAAATATTGGTTCTAGACCCCATGTTTCTTTACACCAAATCCGTTTCAGAAAATTTAGATTTCATCCAAACTTTGCCATCTTATTTCTTCCAAACTAAGTTCAAATTCGAAGATGGGGGACATTGGTCCACTCCTACTGGAACCTCCACACAAGAAAGATTTTCAAACTCAAATTTGTATGACAAAGAAAAATACCAATTAGCATTAAAAAGCAGCAATACCAACAACAACTTTTTTAGGCAGACAAAGCCAAAAATTCCAACGGACAATAAATCGGGTGTAGTATACCAAATTGGATGTAATGGAGACGAGTCCAACGTATGCCAAAAGGTATATGTTGGTACTACAAAAACGAAGCTGAAAACTAGACTTAGTGCTCACAAATCCGACCAAAAAGCAAAAAACAAACCTTTGGAGCATTAAACAGCACTTGCAGCACATTGCACTTTAAGTGGACATACACGAAATTTCAAATACGTGAAGATATTGACACAAGAACGAAATTATAAGAGAAGATATATGATGGAAATACTACACATAATTAATGTTTCCGCTAAAAAGAGAATGAATTTTAAAACAGATACGGAGAACTGTGCCCAAATATACCGAAATGTAATAGAAAAACATCAATATAGAAATAAAATTTAGTTAGATGACTCTTGTGAAGAAATGAAGGTGTTACGAGTAGAATACTGTTTGTGAATAAAATAATACAATTATTATTTGTTATATATATATATATATATATAAATTTGTTAAATTTTCAATTTAAGATAAAACAACTCCCTGATGATGATCGTCGAAGACGATCGAAATATCGGAAACAAAATAAAAAAACACACCAAATAAAGCAAAATTTGTTTTATTATCTATCGGTTCACCTATATCCAATATGTATAAAATTTAGTAGAGTAACTTCGGGTAATGTGGACTATGCGTCTAATGTCTCAATCTCAACGCCGCCTTGATAAATGTTTTCCTAATTAGTGAAAACAAACATCAAACTTGTTTTTTAATAAATAATTGCAATTTTGAAAATGTAGTAGTAACAAGTGAAAAGGAGGTAAGTTCGGCCGGGCCGAACTTTGGATACCCTCCACCATAGACATACTGACAGGTACTAGAAATGAAAATATATAGAACATACCAAAAAGTGGACCTATACCGACATTTCTAAAAACGGATTGTGTAAACCATAATACAAATTTCTGAATTTTTTAATGGATAATTATACTTTCAGCCTTATGGCTAATGAGGGTGTATACACTTTAACACGGTGAAAATGTGCCTAATCGAAATATTGGTTCTAGACCCCATGTTTCTTTACACCAAATCCGTTTCAGAAAATTTAGATTTCATCCAAACTTTGCCATCTTATTATTTCTTCCAAACTAAGTTCAAATTCGAAGATGGGGGACATCGGTCCACTCCTTCTGGAACCTCCACACAAGGGCTAGGTCTAATTGCGGCTATAGTTCATTATCGAACCTTACGTTCCAGTTTTTTATCTCTCTATCCTCCGCAGGTGAAATGATTACAACAGAGTCTTAGAACAAAACTCAAAACGCGGAACAAATCAGATAACTATTTTAATATAAAGAAGGGTGTTATATGGGGACTATCCCAAAAAGGGGGCGAATATTAATAATTTTTGGTGGGGAGATTTGTTACCATATACGACTACAAAATACCAAATTACAGCAAATTCGGTTGAAAAACACGCTCAAGAACCCCAAAATACCGAAAATTGGGGGTACCCTTATATGGGGGCTATCCAAAAAAAAAATGGACCTATATTCATAATTTTTTGTGGAGAGATTTGGTACCTATTAAGAACTCAGAATACTAAATTACAGCTGTTTCGGCAGAAAAATGCGATCATACTGAAAATTAGGAGGTACCGTTATATGGGGGCTACCAGAAGAAGTGGATCTATATTTATAATTTTGTGTGGAAATATTTAGTACCCAATAATAATCCTATGTAGCGAATTTAATCGAATTCGAATTCGCGCTCAAGAACCCCAAAATATATGGGAGCTATGCCTAAACGTGGACCGATGAAGCCCATCTTCGCACTTCACTTGCCTGCAGACAAAAGACGACTCTATGCAAATTTTTGGTGATCTATCTCAATTCGTTTAGACGCTAGAGTGATTACAACAGACAGACAGACGGACATGGTTATATCGCCATACACTGATCAAGAATATATATACTTTGTAGGGTCGGAAATGATTATTTTGATAGGCTACAAACGAAAAAAATGTATATACCCCCCATACTATGGTTCGACAATGGTCGAACGGTTTTGCAAAATAGTCGGACACTTTATTTTTATTTTATTTAATATACGTTTAGCTCTAATTACAATCGGTGATTTTTAATTTTTATTTGTTTTTGATGCGATAATTATTTTTAAATAAAAATATTTAATAATGTGGACCACTATAAAAGTTGGGACCTTTTCATGAGGACGAGTTCGAAATATGGCCACATTTAATATGTGAGGAGGTATTCTATCCTCTGAAAAATCGATATGCGAAATTTCAGGTGCTTCGGTTGGATAATAAAACAAGGACCTTCGAAATACCGCAAATGGGACGATATCCTTAAATGAGGGCTATTCGAAAACATGAACCCATATATTTTTGCATTCATTGTTACGCAAGAGTGCAATAAATTGAAATTTGTCACATCCAATCCACAACCTACCTTTAACTTACTGATCCTCATTACCCACACATACTGGTCCACATTACCCGCCAAGTCATTTTTATACGCAGTTTAGACTTTTTTGAAATATGATGCAATAACAATTTTATAGACAAATATATAAAATGTTTGACCTGGAATATATTTAGACAACAAATCTACTATATTGTGAAAATATATATATTTTTTTATTTTTTACTGTTGTTACTCCCAAAAAAAGAAAATGGTGGTCCACATTACTATGAGTTACTCTACCATTTAGTAAACATAAGTACAAATTTCTAAATCCAAATCCAACACCCCAACTATGATCCCAACTCCACATGTGAAGATTCCAGCTCTATCGGTTCACCTAAATTCACATTTGGTATCACAACAGTGATCCTTACTTCAAATTTCAGGATACCAAATTGTACAAATCTTACACTCCAACAGTAACCTTATTTCCAAATTTCAGTGTTCCAGCTCTATCGGATCACCCAAATCCAAATTTGGTACCATTCTGTATACATTAGTACAAATTTCCAAAACTTTCTCCCTTATCCAATCCTACATCCCAACAGTGATGTTATTTCCAAATTTAGGTGTTCCAGCTCTATCGGTTCACCCAAATCCAAATTTGATACCATTTTGTACACAGTAGTACAAATTTCCAAAACTTCATACATAAACTCAATCCTACTCCCCAAATGACCTCCATCGGTAAACCAAAAATTCAAATTTTACCAAATTTAACTTCAAATTTCAAGATTTCAGCACGATCGGTTCACCCCAATCCACACTCCAACAGTAACCCAATTTTCAAAATTCAGTGTTCCAGCTCTATCAGTTCACCCAAATCCGAATTTGGTATCATTTACCAAAAAATAGTACGTTTTTAAAACGTCCTACATAACCCATATCCTATACCCCCAAAATTTAGTACCCATAAGTATGAATATGCAAAACTATCCCAATGCTACACTCCAAAAGTAACCATATTTCCAAATTTCAGTGTTCAAGCTATCGGTTTGTCGAAATCAAAATTGTACCAATCATAGTACAATTTAGTACTTTTTGTACATATATGTAAAAAATTCCAAAACTACCTACATATTCTACGCTTAATTTGTGCTCTAAGTGGTATAGGGTATCATATATTGGCCCGTCCGACTGTACTACTTTCCTTAGTGGTCAATTATGTGTTTCAAATCCTGGTTAATGTTTGTTTTTAATAATTAGAAAAACATATATCAATATTGTCCACATTAGACTCATAAAGCGTATTACCCGAAGTTGCTATACAATCGACCAATGTATTTATTTAACAATATGGTAATATAAATGACCCTCTAGCGGACATGTTGTAAAACATTAATTTGAGGTTTTAAAATTTGCTAACATAAAACGTGAAAATGCAGCCAAGTAGGCAAAATATATAACACTTTAGAGTTTTAGAGTAAAGTGGTGCCAATAATACCAAAAATGTATTGTCTTAAAATATGGCATCATTGTTGCATTGTCTAGTTTAACCTACAGATGGCACGAAGAATAATGTCATGATATCACATTACGGAGGTTAAAAAAATGGTGTCAGATTAAAATACAGTCTAGCATGCTTATAACGAACACCGGTTATAACGAACTTCTATTATAGCGAAAACATTTCCGGGTCCCGGAATTTAAAGACATATTTTTCATACAAATCCATCTTATAGCGAACTACGGATATAACTTGGACATAACGAACTTCTTCTACAACGAACTAATTTGCTTGGTCCCTACGAGTTCGATATAAATGACTCGACTGTATATCACAATGCGCCTCTGCGACTGCAATGTTTTAAAAATCTATATTTTCGGCCATCCGGCTAGCCAGATTTCTGGAATGGCCGATGTCGACGAATGCATAAAAAACGAGATATTCAAAACCTTGGAAATTAGTAATATACTATGACTAAATAGATCTATGATCTTGAAATTTGGTTGTGAATCGCTATGGTTCAGTTATGGTAGTGGTGGGGTTGGAAATGAGACAATAGAGTTAAAATCTAGAAATGCTAATGTTTTCGCATTTATGGTGTAAGGAAATTGGTAAAAAGTTCTAAATGTGGTAGTGGAAACAGCTGTTCGAGTAAAGGGTTGAAAAAGGAGTGACATTTTGTACAGCCTACAAATAGAATACTCTAAAATGAGGTTATGTTGAACATGACCTTCATGTTTATACCCATCACCATGAGAAAAAAACCAAGACCCTGACACTAAAGTTGGACCTCGATCATATCCAAAGTGTCGCGGGACCTTTATATGGGGCTTATATACAAACATGGACTTAGATTGACAATTTTCAGTGAAGATGTTTTTTTTACCTACCAATGTTCCAGAGTCAATTTTGTTAAAGGGTCCGTTCAAATATTACGTAAGCAGATTTTTTGCAATTATGTATCCCTTTACTTTTGTCATCAAAAGCAATCATAGCTATTAACCCATAATAAGCAAAAGGGTTCAAAAATAAACAAAGCGATGACCCCCACCTCCTATAGTGCTTACGTAATACTTGAAAGGCCCCAAATAACAAACCAAAAATTAACAAAATAACAAATATTAGACGTTAAACTTTAATTTATAATGGTTCAAGAATATATAATTACAACCAATTTGGTTGAAAAATTTAGGAAGTGTTTTAAATATCAGCAGTTAAAATAGGAAAGGGCCTATCGGAGCCCTTCAATACCGAACGAGGATTCAGACAAGGTGACAGTTTGTCGTGCGATCTTTTTAACATCCTACTGGAAAAGGTCATACGAGACACAAAGGTAAACAGAAATGGCACTCTGTTCACCAAACAACACATGTTACTCGCCTACGCCGATGACATCGATTGCGAGCGGTAACAGCCACCTTTGAACAAATTGAAAAGGAGTCTGCCAAAGTGGGTCTGGCACTAAACCGCGAGAAGACCAAGCTGATGGTATCAACGCGCAAGACGTCTAGTAGACTCAGACCAACTGTGGAACTTGAGAACTACAGCTTCGAGGTAGTTAAAGACTTTATATACCTTGATATCGCCATAAATAAAACGAATGACATCAGTTTTGAAATTCGGAGAAGGATTGTGATATCCAACCGATGCTACTATGGTCTGAGCAAACAACTCAAAAGCAAGGCCACTTCCCGCCAGACCAAACTCACACTTTACAAGACGCTGATACCACCCGTGCTATTATATGGATCAGAAGCATGGGTACTTGCGTAAGCAGATGAGGCATGGTGAATGAACCACGAGCTCTACAATATACGCGGACATCGACATAGTCGTATTGAGCTGCAGCGACTACGGTGGCTAGGGCATAAGAATGCCCCAGCTCAAAAGGCGTATAAAATCGAGCCTACTGATGGTTCTCGTAGAAGGGGAAGGCCACGAATTAGATGGAAAGACCAAGTAGAAAACAACATCTTGGAACGTGGTCTTCCAAATTGGTCAATTTGCGCACAAGACTGACGCGTTTGGAAATCTTTTTTAAGCTCGGCTTAAGGAAAACCGTTATGTAACAAGCCAGCTAAGTAAGTAAGTAAGTTTAAAATATCAAACAGTTGAGGTACCATAGTATGGTAGGGCTATACACACACACACACACCTCATAATGAACCGATACTGATAAGAAGAGAGAGAAAGAAATCAAAATTAAGGTTGAAATCCCGAAATACCGAATCTTGAGAAAATAGTTATGACTTTGTGATAGGAATGTTTGACACCAGTAATGCCTGAAATAAAAAATTAAGACAATTTGGTTAAAACCTTGCCAAAAAGTAACGCAAAATTGGCGGCAACGTTATACGAAAGCTACTTATATAAATCGTTACTGAATTGGAGATCAAAATCCAATCAGAATCCAAAATACCGAAATGTGGGAGGTACCTTTATATGGAGGAGTAGATCTATATTTATATAACCTCCACAATAGTATGGAGGATACAATAGTTTTGTTTTTCCGTTTGTAACTCATCGAAACAACAATTTCCGACCATATAAAGTACATATATTCTTGATCAGCGTATAATTCTACGACGATTTATGCATGTCCGTCTGTCCGTCTTTTGTAATCACTCTAGCGTCTAAATGAATTGAGGTAGATCGCCAAAATTTTTTATCTGCAGGCAGGTCAGTTTGAAAATGGGCTATATCGGTCCACATTTAGACTTAGCTCCTATATAAGGGCACCCCCCAATTTTACGTATTTTGCGGTTCTTGAGCGTGTTCTTAAACGAATTCGCTGAAATTTGGTTCTTTGAGTTCTTATTGAGTAGCAAATCTCCCCACTAAAAATTATAAATATAGGTCCATTTTTTCGGACAGCCCCATATAAGGGTACCCCCAATTTTCGGTATTTTGAGGTTCTTGAGCGCCTTTTTCAACCGAATTCGCTGAAATGTGGTGCTTTGAGTTCTTATTGGTTACCAAATCTCCCTACTAAAAATTATAAATATATTTTTCAATTTTTTCTGTTACCCCTATATAACGGTACCCCTAATTTTCGGTAATTTGGGGTTCTTGAGCGCATTTTTCAACCGAATTCGGTGAAATTTGCTACATTGGGTTCTTATTGGGTACTAAATGTCTCCACAAAAATTGTTAATATAGGTCCACTATTTCTGGTAGTCCCCATATAACTGCACCTCCTAATTTTCAGTATTTTGGGGGCTTTGATCGTACTTTTCCGCCAAATTAGCTGTAATTTAGTATTCTGAGTTCTTAATAGGTACCAAATCTCCCCACAAAAATTATGAATATGGGTCAATTTTTTCGGATAACCCCCTTATAAGATTACCCCCAATTTTCGGTATTTTGGCGTTCTTGAACGCGTTTTTCAACCGAATTTGCTGCAATTTGGTATTTTGTAGTCGTAAATGGTAATAAATCTCCCTACCAAAAATTATTAATATTCGCCGCCTTTTGGGGGTAGTCCCCATATAACCCCCTTTTTATACCCTTCACTATTATGTCTTTGTGCATATGTTTGTCACAGGCAAAAGGAATCGAGATAGACACATGGTTCCTTTTGAGAATATGCATAGAATCACTTTCTGAGTCGATTTACGCATGTACGTCTGTCCGTCCGTCTGCCCATGTTAAATTGTAAACAAAGTACAGGTCGCATTTATGATCCGAATTGGATGAAATTTGGCATAGGTCACTTATTTGGCACAAGGACGAACACTATTGAAGTTGAGAAAAATGGGTTCAGATTAAGATATAGCTCCAATATATATTTTCGTCCCTATATATCTTTCGATTTGCATTAAATTTGGCACAGCATACTGAATAAGGTCTAGAATGATGAGTGTTAAGTTTCCTGAAAATTGGTCCAGATTTAGATATAGCTCCCATATATACTTTCGGCCGATTTAATGTAAGTGGTGTACCTAGCCCCTGTGTGGAGGTTCCAGAAGGAGTGGGGCGATATTCCCCATCTTTAAATTTGAACTAAGTTGGGAAGAAATTATAAGATGGGCAAAGTTTGGATGAAATCTAAATTTTCTGTAACGGATTTGGTCCAAGAAACATGGGGTCTAGAACCAATATTTCGATGAGGCACATTTTCAACGTGTTAAATTGTATACATAATTAGGGTATAATTATCCATGATAGGGGTATAATTATCCATTACAAATGTCTGAAATTTTTATTATGGTTTACATAATCCCTTTTTAGAAATGTCTGTATAGCTCCACTTTTTGCCCTTTAGGATTATATACACACCGTACTATGTCAACATTTTGGGGTTTTGACATTTTAGGGAAAATTCCAATTGAAATTGCTGAAATTTCTATTTGGTTTAAAACAATCGATTGGTAGAATTGTAGTTATATGTATGTTTCCTATATTTTCATTTCAAACAATTTTCAGTATTTCTATGGTGGAGGGTATCCAAAGTTCGGCCCGACCGAACTTAAAGCTTTTCCACTTGTTATTCTTCAGCCGATTGATTGCTTTTCTAAGCTCATCTTGGCTAGAGGGTATACACTCTATACCGTCATATATTATTGGTTCTGGGGTATTCTCTTCACCGCTTCTATTTGATACCAGAAGCTTTTCCAAATGCTCCTTCCAGATCCTCAACACGCTGTCTGCACCTGTCACCAGGTTTCCTTCTTTATCTCCACAGGAGTATGTTCCTGTACCAAAGCCTTCGGTTTTTTGTTTTACCCGTTGGTAAAATTTCCGGACTTCGTTCTGACTCTTATTATTTATAGGATAATTTTTCAGGAAGTCCCCAGTTTTCAGTATTATGGGGGTTTTGATCGCATTTTTCGACCGAATAGGCTGTGATTCACTACCTTTAGTTAAAAGTTAAATTCTAAAAATTATTAATATAGGTCAATTTTTTCGGTTAGCCCCCATATAAAGGTACATGTTTTTCAACCAAATCCACTGTAATTTGGTATTTTGTAACAAATCTCCGTCCCAAAAGTTATTTATATTTGTCCTCTTTTTATATTGAAATAGTTTCCTGAGTTGGTACGTGTGTTGGGGTTGTCCCCACTTCGACTTAGGACCTATTTTATTTATGCAAAGTTATGAAGGGTATCGTATAGTCGGTCACGCTCTTCTTTGGTCCGCTCCTTAACGGCATACCATATTTTTATAATGCATAAAAATTTCCGATAATTTATCTCAAAAATATTCAAATATTTTTGAGTATCCAAATATCCTCTGCTAGGTAAAAACTGTAATGTGCAAAATCCGATACTTGAAATGTGTTAATTTTTAGTCAAATCTCCCTAGCGAATGGGGGATTATTGAAAAGCTTCATATCGGCGACATATAGTGATACCAGTAATTGTCTTATTCCACAAACAATTTCAAATTTATTTCGAACTTTTATAATTCGACACAAGGCAATGTTTTTGTTGCACACAACTGAAAATAAATTACCAATCAAATGGCTTACGTTCTCTTTGAACAAAACAATGGAAATATTCAGTCATCCATCATTTACTTGCCTTAACCAATGGTGGCTGACAGTTGAAAGCACTTATGAATTCTTCTAGCACAAATCCCATTATTATCGTCTTCCTGTTGTAACTCCCCTGAAATCGTTCTGATTGTGTGCAAACGATTGCAGTCATTCATAGGACAGGGTTTAGTTCTTTGCCTTTGCTGAAATAACATCAAATTCAAAGATATTACAGATGAGTGATAACTCTGCCTTATATCACAAATTCAGAACACATACTCACACTCTCGTATACGTATACAATCGAAAAACAAAAAAACATAGTGAGAAAGTTCAGTCAGCCTTTGTTAGAAGCAAAGGCAAAAAACGACTGCATTTCAGTATTCAGGACTGCATGTGACAAAGACTACCTACCCCGAACCTATTCACATGTTCGAAGAGATTTGGCCAAATTACAGGGATTTACAAGTGAATGTGCATGTCGGACCAAAAGTGTGTATGTGTGCATGCTTATGTCAGCCTGGGTGTGTATTCTAGTCCTTGCGGTTGTTTGTGTGTTTAACCAAAAAGCCTGACTGACCTCAAATTGTGACGAATTCATGTCAATTTTAATACCGACTAGAGCAACAACAAAAAAGTGTTGCATCCTTAGAATACTAACGCACAAAATTTCCATTACAACAGGACTTACTGCAACATGCGTTCATTCAGACAGTGGTTCAGATTAATCCTCAGCCTTTATGCTAGGATTTTTTAACGAACATTTTTTCGGAGAACTATAGGCGTGGAATTTTTTTAATGAATATTTCTTCAAGGGAACATAGACGTAGGCTTTTTAATGAATATTTTTTCAAGGGTCAAATAAGACGTGGATTTTTTAAAGAATATTTTTTCAAGGGTCAAATAAGACGTGGATTTTTTAAAGAATATTTTTTCAAGGGTTTTTCAAATAAGACGAGGATTTTTTAAAGAATATTTTTTCAAGGGTCAAAATAATGCTTTGATTTTTTAAAGGATATTTTTTCAAGGGTCAAATAAGACGTGGATTTTTCAAATAAGACGTGGATTTTTTAAAAAATATTTTTTCAAGGGTCAAATAAGACGTGGATTTTTTAAAGAATATTTTTCAAGGGCCAAATAAGACGTGGATTTTTTAAAGAATATTTGTTTAAGGGTCAAATAAGACGTGGATTTTTTAAAAAATATTTTTTCAAGGGTCAAATAAGACGTGGATTTTTTAAAGAATATTTTTCAAGGGCCAAATAAGACGTGGATTTTTTAAAGAATATTTGTTTAAGGGTCAAATAAGACGTGGCTTTTTTAAAAAATATTTTTTCAATGGTCAAATAAGACGTGGATTTTTTAAAGAATATTTTTTTAAGGGTTAAATAAGACATGGATTTTTTAAAGAATATTTTTTCAAGGGTCAAATAAGACGTGGATTTTTTAAAGAATATTTTTTCAAGGGTCGAATAAGACGTGGATTTTTTAAAGAATATTTTTTTAAGGGTCAAATAAGACGTGGCTTTTTTAAAAAATATTTTTTCAAGGGTGAAATAAGACGTAGATTTTTTAAAGAATATTTTTCAAGGGTCAAATAAGACGTGGATTTTTTAAAGAATATTTTTTTAAGGGCCAGTGGACCAATAGACATGGATTTTTTAAAGAATATTTTTTCAAGGGTCAAATAAGACGAGGATTTTTTAAAGAATATTATTTCAAGTGTCGAATAAGACGTGGCTTTTTTAAAGAATATTTTTTTCAAGGGTCAAATAAGATGTGGATTTTTTAAAGGCCTATGGTGATTTTTTTCCAAGGCCTATAGGTGAGTTTTTTAAAGAATATTTTTCCAAGGGCTATAGGCGTGTTTTTGTTAAGGAATATTATTTCCAAGTACTGTGGGCGTGTTTTGGTTAAAGAATATTTTTCAAAGGCATACATGCATGTATTTGACCCACAGTACCCTCTAATTGTCACCGTTTTTTTACATCTTCCATCACAACGATAGAAGTAAATGCTATGTGTAGATGTGCATGCGTGTGTACTTGAGTTTTAGGTCATGCTGATGAAAAGCCGTTTCTGTTACCAACAAGACCGCAAAAAGTGTTTGAACAGCCAACATCAACACTAATGACCGGAAATGAGCATTAAAAGCGCCTCATACATAAACTGACACCAATAAAACATGCATGCTCCGATATGCTACACCTATCTACATACGCATACATACTACACTTTAGCTGGACTCTAGAACTTTGAACCGATATAATTAGAATGCCGTCATGCATTGGATAAAGAACAGGTGAAACACGTACTCAACACCCATAGCCATACTTATAGGCTTACACACGCACACACCCACCCACACACAGATATCTACGTGCCCTTGTGAATCGTGAAATGTGTTAACAAATACTACCACGTTACATTAGCATTTGCTATCCTCGACTGGAAATTTTAAGATGGCAACTGCGAACGCATGAAATGATGGAGAAGAATGTTGACATTGCAGTGCCAAATTGTTGTTGGGCTTTCGTGTGGTGTCAGTTCTCTGTACTTGATGTTGATTCAATTACCAAAAAATTTGTTGGTTGGGTTTTTTTGTACAATTTTTCTGAAGTTGCGCTAATTTGTTAGATACTGATGATAATTTTTGGTCATTAGGTGTTGAATTGCTCTAATGGGGTACGCGAAAAGAAAACCAGGAATATAAACGTTAACTCTTGGAGAGTCGTAAGATGGGATAATCGTATATAACAGCATGTTCGTAATGATGGTGTGTTAATTAAAATATGTCATTTGACTTTGTAGTCTGTAACCCATTCCATTACCCTAATAGCCAATCCGGTTAATGTTAGGTTGAGAAGAGGGATGATTTACACCACGACACATCTGTAAGTGGCCAGTTGTGTGCTCTAGCGAAGTTCTTTGTTTCTTTTTTCATTCTTATCCCCTTATGTCGGTTATTTCACGAAAGGAGTAATGTCCTAAGAATTGGGATCGGAAGCTTGAAAGGGCTGTGCAGTGGCATAGGAAATGTTCGAACGTTTCGCTGTCTTCTCCACACGCTTTATACTTGTGGCCCGATCATGGACTGTACTATATTTTGGTGTGGTCTATTGTGTTCGGTGTCGGTCCACTCGTTCGTAGCTTTAAGTCTTAAAGCTGTGACGGCAGCTTCATATTTTATTTGGATGCCAGTTGGATGTATATACAATATAGTCTCCAAAGCTCTTGTTGGTGTTGTTCGCATTGCCCCGCATATATATATATATATATATATAGCCAACATGTCCTCTGGACTTCCTGTAAATATTTTACATTACATTTGTATACCCTTCACCAAACTGTGGTCAGGGTATTATGTCGTTATGCATATGTTTGTAACAGGCAAAAGGAAACGAGATAGACACATGGTTCCTTTTGATAATATGCATAGAATCACTTTTTAAGTCGATTTCTGCATGTCCGTCCGTCCGTCTGTCTGCCTGTCCATGTTAAATTGTAAACAATGTACAGGTCGCATTTATGATCCGAATTGGATGAAATTTGGCATAGGTCACTTATTTGGCCCAAGGACGAACACTTTTGAAATTGGGAAAACTCGGTTCAAATTTAAATATAGCTCCCATATATATTTTCGTCTGATTTAATGTAAATGGTGTACCAATGTCCCTATATAACATTGGTTTTGCACGAAATTTGGCACAACATACTGAATTAGGCCTAGAATGATATATGCCAAGTAGTTTGCCATATATAGTTTCGTCCGATTTAAGGTGAATGGTGCACTAAAGCCATTATATCCCTTTCGATTTGCACGAAATTTTGTATAGTGTACTGTATTGAGTCTACTATGACGTGTGCCAAGTTTCGAGAAAATCGGTTCCATATATATTTTCGTCCGATTTTAGGTAAATAGTGAACGAAATTCCCTATATATCCTTCGATTTGTACGAAATTTGGCATAGCGTACAGAATTAAGTCTTGAAAGATGCGTGTTAAATTTTGTGAAAATCGGTTCAGATTTATATATAGCTCCCATATATATTTTCGTCCGATTTTAGGTAAATGGTGCACCAAAGTACCCATATATCCTTCGATTTGTACCAAATTTGGCATAGCGTACTGGGTTTAGTCTAGAAAGGTGTATGATAAATTTCGTTGAAATCGGTTCAGATTTAGATATAGCTCCTATATATATTTTCGTCCGATTTAATGTAAATAGTGCACCAAAGTCCCTATATATCCTTCGATTTGCACTACAATTGGCATAGCGTACTGAATTAAGTCTTGAAAGATGTGTGTTAAATTTTATGAAAATCCATTTCGTGAACGAAATTCCCTATATATCCTTCGATTTGTACGAAATTTGCCATAGCGTACTGAATTATGTCTAGAAGGATGTGTGTTAAATTTCGTTTTAATCCATATATATTTTCGTCCGATTTAAGGTAAATGATGTACCAAAGTGTCTATACATCCTTCGATTTGCATGAAATTTGGATTTAGAAGTGAATGAAGAACTCAAAATTTGGCCGAATGCACAAAACGTACTGAAATAAATGTAATCTAACATGTAACAATTTTGTCCCATTGTAATAATAAACTCTCTATCTGACCAAAATTTAGTATAGGTTGCAGAATGACATGTTTAATTTCATGTTAAAGATCCTTCAAAAATGCGACGTCTGGTGGTGAAGGGCATAATATAGTCGGCCCCGCCCGACTTTCCTTACTGGTTTATGCTAGAATTGGTCTAATTACGCTCTTAAAAATTAGGTGTATCATATTTGGATTAAAACCCTATTAAGAGCCTACAGTTCTTCTGCAGAAGGATCAGCATCTGTGGACTTTGTCCAACCGTTCCTGTGTGCGATCTTTCCATTTAAGTTTTGAAGAACTGTTTTTTATGCTCTCCTATTTTGGTCTTCCTTGTGAAGAAGCATATCTACGTCTTGGCAGGATTTACGTTAAGGCCGCCCATCATCGTCCAATAATAGGCGACCATTTCAGCCTTCCTACATAAGAAGTTAGAATTCTTCGTCTCCATAACAGTCGGGTTCAAATCACTCCTCAGTTAAGGTCCTTAAGAGACTATATACTGGTAACCCAGAGCAGAGTCCCTTTGTCCCTGATATTTATACCTTTTTGGCTACAGTTTATCCATCTATTCCTTAGCATATGGCTGACCCAGTATACTGCAAATTTCTTGCGGCGAGCACTATTGTAAAGTCTTTGGATTTATTTATTTTTCCCAGTTATTTTTAGACTTCTTTCGGAAGAATGTTTGTTTTGGAGTTGGCCGTGAAATTTTAAATCTAATATATTTATGGCCAGAGAAATAATGCTGTTGTGAGATTATCCATTCTTGATCGCCGTCTATAATGTTTCCTGAACATAGAGGAATGTCTAATAACTCCTCTCTGATTCTATTAACGAAGGTCGGTTTATTGCTTATGTTAAGGGTTTGATTTTCTCACCAGTCACTGTAGTTCCGACCTTGGTGGTGGTATATGCAAGTCGAACGGAAGTCGAATGTGACATATTATACAGGCTATTTGTTGGGAACCTGTGTTTGCATAAAATAATTGGAATTTTACCAGAGATCTTTTTATACCCTTCACTGCACTGTGGTAAGGGTATTATGTCTTTGTGAATATGTTTGTAACAGGCAAAAGGAATTGAGATAGGCACATGCTTCCTTTTGGGAGTCGATTTATGCATGTCTGTCTGACCGTCCGCCCATGTATTTTTCTGAACAAAATACAAAATTCATACAAAATACAAAATTCATGATCCGATTTGGAAGAAATTTGGCACATGTCACTTATTTAGCCCAAGGACGAACCCATTTTAATTGGAAAATCGGTTCAGATTAAGATATGGCTCCCATATATAGCTTCGTCCGATTATAGGTAAATGGTGCGCCAAACTACCAATATTGGTTGGATTGAGACAAAGTTTTGCACAGAGTACTGAATTTGGTTGCAGTTTTGTTGCAATCGGCTCAGATTTAGATATAGTTTCAATATATAGTTTTGTCCGATTTTATGTGAATGATGCATAAAATTCCATATATTTGTCCGATAGAGACAACATTTTGCACAGCGTACTGAATAACGTCTAGTTTGAAGTATGTGAAATTTTGTTGGAATCGGTTCAGATTTATATAGATGTATAGTTTCGTCCGATTTTATGCAAATGAAGCTCCAATCTTCCAATATTTGTCCGATTGACATAAAATATTGCATAGCGAATGCAATTGAGTGAAAAATTGGGGTCACCCTGGGAGCAGGTTCACCATGATCTTATTTTTGATCGCATCCGTCACCTCCTTAGGGCTCTTCTTTCTATATCCTTCACCACACTGTGGTACAGGGTATTATGTCTTTGTGCATATGTTTGTAACAGGCAAAAAGGAATCGAGATAGACACATGGTTTCTTTTGAGAAAATGCATAGATTCACTTTTTAAGTCGATTAATGCATGTTCGTCCGTCCGTCTGTCCATGTTAAATTGTAAACAAAGTACAGATCGCATTGTAACGTGTCAAAATCCACATACATACAAAACGTCACCCATCATAGCAACAACCTTGCATGACGTCCCCGTGAGTACTAGGAGCGAGTGCATAGGCATTTGCTCGCGCCAGCTACTCTATCATATAATTCTCATTTACGTAGTGACTCCGTAAACTGAAGTATTTCACTTTCATCTACTGAGGGGGATTGCCATTGCATAGGCTTGCTATTTTGTGTTGTGGATGTTCATTCACAATTCCTTTGGGTGACTACCCATTGTGGCGGCTACATAAATACATCCACACAGAGGCTTCGGCTTACTGTTCCACACAGAGACTTCGGTCTACTGTTCGTAGTTAGAAGTAGTAGATTGTACGAGAACTTTGTCAGTAAGCAACTACTAACATCGTTCCTGACCACCGTTAACTCGTCGTTGCCGATCATCGTACTGACCAGATAACCATAATTCCTGATCACCGTTAAATCGTAGTTGCCGATCATCGTACTGACACCCGACCACCGTTAACTCGTCGTTGCCGCTTCCGACATTCATCATTCCCGACCACCGTTAAATCATCAATGCCGATCATCGATTCCGACTCCCGACAACCATCATTCCCGATCACCATTAAATCGCCGTAGCCGCTCCCGTTAATCGCCAGCATATTAAACCACCCGAAATCATTTATTTGTAATGCATATTTATATATAAACACATTAGTAATAAAATCAATAAACATCAGATTTTAACCCCAAAAGGGAGACGCTAGTCTTTTCAATAAATAAGGTTTTGTGGGTCCTTATGGAGACCTTGGACACGATAGATATATATAACTCTCATATATATACATATACGCCCGATTTTAGGTATATGGTGCACCAAAGTCCATATATATCCTTCGATATGCACGAATTTTGGAATAGCGTACTGAATTGAGTTTAAAATGATGAGTGGTGAGTTTCTGGAAAATCGGTTCAGATTTAGATATAGCTCCCATATATATTTTCGTCCGATTTTATGTAAATGGTGCACCAAAGTACACATATATCCTTGGAGTTGCACGAAATTTGGCATAGCGTACTGAATGAAGTATATAATGATATAAGTTTCGGAAAAATCAGATCAGGTTCAGATTTCGATATAGCTTCCCCATATACATATATGTATATTCGTCCGCTTTTACCTAAATGGTGCACAAACTCCTACTGTTTGTCCAATTAACACGAAATTTTCCACAACGTATCAAATTGGGACTAGAATGACGTTGTTCTGTTTTGTTGAAATTGGTGCAGATGCAACCATAGCTTCCATATGTATTTCGAACGGGTATCTGATTGAAATTAAATTTTTAACAGTGCGACGTACCGAGTAGGGTGCATCAATTTTGCTATAAATCGTTTTCCATAAATTTGTCCCATGGTACTCAGACAGAAATACGTGAGTATGTTCCTTCGAGAGAACATTGACATGCAATTGTTAGGCTAACTGTATACAATATACCCAAAGTGGTGAAGGGTATCATATAGTCGGTCCAGTCCGAATTAACTACATTCCTTACTAGTTTAAAGTTATGTAAAAAGTCATCAAATTATGTGTTAGGGATGACAGGGTGGTAAAAAATTTTAACCACATTAGTCGTCATGGTCATGTGGTATAATGCCTATACGCAACATTTAATACATATTTAACTCCGAACTTATTGTTATTAAATTATGTATATTTAGATGCCCAAAATATGCATATAATGCCGTGAATAATCTGGCCCATTCACTTGCAATACCCCATTCCATAATATTCATCCATTATGACAACATCAATAAAATTGTCATTTTTTGTTTCCTGATTGATTCAAAAATGTATTATTTTGTTTACAACCCATTGTCAACCAACAACTAGAAATTAGCATGTCCTCTGTGCCATTAAGTTTATTTGTTTGATTGGAAACCAAATCGATTTATTTCCTTCATTCAAATACAATTTAGTACAATTTCATGAACACAAAACAAAATCTCAACAAGTTTTTTTTGTGTATTTTAAAACAATTACAAAATTGACTAAATGTATACCGTAGAGTTTTGTAGAGTTTATTTAGGTAATATTGATTTGCCAACTACACATATAACTAGGTGTGTGTGTTTATTAAAATCTATACATATTTTAATTTAGAGAATATGTTTTAGGTGAAAATAGAAAATAAATTCGCGAAGTTTTTCAATCCTAATACAATAAATGGATGAAAACAACCAACAATTGCACAGTGGGTTGAAAAGAGATGTGCGTCAAATGTTTATACTTTTAAGCAATGTGACACATATAAGATGCATTTCAGTTGTTCCGACATTTTGGTATGGGCCGCATTTGTCAAATAAACACAATATCGAGACTTCGAAATGCTTATCGGAGACCCCAATTCTATGTTAATTTAGTCTCTACCCACAAAAGTTTAATTTTTGAATTGACTGTAATTTGTTATACTGGGTTCACATTAGGTTGCAAATCTTCCTTTCAAAAGCTAACAATATTGGTCTAGGGTAGCCCCTACAAAACTACACTTCTCAAATGTCGATATTTTAGGAAGTTTGGACACTTATTAGAACCGTGTAGAATGCATCATTTTAATTAACAACAAGTGCAAAAAGCGTAGGTATACCGGCAGGTACTATGAGTAAATATTGATATGACCAATATTGATTGCATACTTTAGGAATTAACGAATATTTAGGTTTATCATTATATGAGAAATGGGTCATTATATATAATGGATCGAACATTGCGAGTGGTAACAGCCACCTTTGAACAAATTGAAAAGGAGTCTGCCAAAGTGGGTCTGGCTGTAAACGGCAAGAAGACCATGCTGATGGTATCAACGCGCAAGACGTCCAGTAGACTCGGACCAACTGTGGAACTTGAGAACTACAGCTTCGAGGTAGTTAAAGACTTTATATACCTTGGTACCGCCATAAATAAAACGAATGACATCAGTTTTGAAATTCGGAGAAGGATTGTGATGACCAACAGATGCTACTATGGTCTATGTAAGCACTTTAGAAACAAGGCCACATCCCGCCAGACCAAACTCACACTTTACAAGACGCTGATACTACCCGTGCTATTATATGGATCAGATGCATGGGTACTTGCGCAAGCAGATGAGGCAGCTCTTTGGGGTGTTTGATAGAAAAATTCTCCGAAAGATCTACGGGCCGATCTGCGTCGACGGTGAATATCGGCGTCGAATGAACCACGAGCTTTACCATTTATACGTGGACATCGACATAGTCAGTCGTATTGAGCTGCAGCGACTACGGTAGCTAGGCCATGTTGTGCGGATAAATGAGAATGCCCCAGTTCAAAAGGCATATAAAAACGAGCCTACTGGACGAAGGCCACGAATTAGATGGAAAGACCAAGTATAAAACAACATATTGGAACGTGGACTTCCAAAATGGTGGATTTGCGAACAAGACCGACGCGCTTGGAAATCTTTTTTAAGCTCGGCTTATGGAACAACCGTTCTGTAACAAGCCAGCTAAGTAAGTAAATAAGCATTACATGAGAAACTATGACTATTTAATGACCGATATAGCCCAATTTGGAATACAATATTTTAGTTTTGTATCTCAATAATTTCCTTCAGAAGGTATCATAAAATGGGGGAGATGTCTAAATGCTTGTCGATATATTTCATTATTGTCAGGTTCGTGTTTTTTTTTTATCACAATATGCTTTGAAGCCAGAATGATTACAACATATGGATAAATCGTCTTTGAATTCCACACTTTGTAAGGTAAAAACTGAAAACTTTTCGAGTAAAGAATGTCCCCCATACTATGGTGAAATACGCAAAAACACAGAATTACAATATATGGATAAATCGTCCTAGAATTCCGGAACAATTACAACAGATGGCTAAATCGTCGTAGACTTCCTTATATTGTAAGGACAATTTCGTGTATCGACTATGATAGAATTCGTCTATATGGAGACAACTCCAACACACGGAAAAATCAGTTATCTATTTTAATGTACATGACTATTTTACAATAAATAACTATTTTAATAGAAACCAGTAAGGATAACAGTAAAGTCGAACTGGACCGACTATATCCCTTCACCGCTTTGGGTATATTCTACATATATATCCTAAAAATTTCAAGTCAATCTTCCCTCAAAGGGAACATATAATAACATAAAATATGAAGAAAACACATATGGGATCTATATTTAAATCTGAACCGAAAATTAGCTTAGATAATTCTTGACTTAATTTAGTACGCAATGGCAAATTTGGTGCAAATCGAAAGACATCTAGGGACTTCGGTACACCATTTACATAAAATCGGACTAAAATATATTTGTGGGAGCTATATCTAAATCTAAACCAATTTCAATGAAACATAACACACATCATTCTATCGTAAGATATATAGGTATATACTGTAACAGCAATATATTTGGTCATTTTTAAAGTCGAAATTCTTATCAGAGGAATCTAGTCATATTTAACAATCATCTAAAAGAATTTGAAGAACAAAGCGTCGCATATTTTAGAATATTAAGGCAAAGCCGTATTCCCTTAAACATACTAAAACTAGTAAGGAAAGTAGTAAAGTCGGACGGTGCCGACTATATGATACCCTTCACCACTATGGGTATATTTAAAAGATGCACCTAACAGAAGGGCCATTAACATGAAATTGGGTGAAGTAAAATATGTGACTTTTATCTAAATGTGAAAGGACATAGATCAATCCATAAACATGCCGTCCATTGTTACAATGGGACAAAATTATGTAAATCGATTTAAAGCAAATATCAATTGTGAACGCGTTGAATACTTGGAACACGAAGTCGGTTCGATATATATTTGGGCTACATCTGTACTTCACACGCAATTACGTCATTCTATTCTGAAAAAAAACATGAAGAGTATGTGTGCAACATTTACATAAAATCGGATGAAAATAGATATGAAAGCTATATCCAAATATGAAAGGACTTCAACGATACTTGTCACAGTTTAGGTTAGACCAATTTATGAACGTTTTGTTCCTAATAGACATATTTTGGGTCCTACTTAAAATCGGACGACACCATATATATAATATATCTAAATGTGGACGGATTCCAACAAAACTTGACACACGTTTGGCTAAACTATCTTAAGTACGTTGTGCAAAATTTTTTGTAAATCTGAACCGATTTTCAGGCAACTTTACACACAACATTCTATACTGAATTCAGTACTCCAAAATTCGAGCAAGTCGAAGGATATATAAGGACATTGGTACACCATTTATATTGAATCGGTCGAACATACTTATGGGACCTATGTCTAAATCTGAACCGATTTTCAAGAAATTTTACACACATCATTCTAGACCTAATTCATTACGCTATGCCAAATTTCGTGGAAATCGAATGAAATATAGGGGCTTTGGTTAACCATTTACATTAAATCGGGAGAAACTTTATATGGGAGCTATAACTAAATCTGAACTGATTTTCGCTAAACTTAATACACATCATTCAAGACTTAGTTCAGTACGCTATGCCAAAATTCGTGCAAATCAAATGATTTTCAGGGACTTTGGTGCACCATTTACCTAAAATCGGGCGTAACTATATATGGAAGCTATATCTAAATCTGAACCAATTTTTCTCAATTTCAATAGGGTTCGTCCTTGGGCCGAATAAGTGACCTATGCCAGATTTCATCCAGTTCGGACCATAAATGCGACCTGTACATTGTTTACAATTTAACATGGACAGACAGACGGACGGACATGCATAAATCGACTCAGAAAGTGAAAGTGTGTCTATCTCGTTTCCTTTTGCCTGTTACAAACATATGCACATAGACATAATACCCTGTACCACAGTGTGGTGAAGGGTATAAAATAGTGTGAGCTGGCACATCCATAGTTCTTAATGGACCCCATTAAAATCGGTATAGATCGATGTATTCTTTTATGGTGCACACCGAAATCGGATGCGCGTTAATGGCATATGGAGTTATCGGAAATTATTCGCGTTTTACTATTTTTTGGGTACTTCAATGCAACGTGTGGCATATCTTAGCCGCCAAATGAAATTTCGCAAAATATATATGGATTGGAAGATAAACTTCAGTAATTTCTGGAAACCGTATGCGCATCAAATGATTTTGAGAATTACGCGATTTAGATGCAATTTAAAATGTATATTTCATAATATGGTTTTATTTTAAGATTTATTCCTACTTATTGAACCCCAAGATTTATCGGAAGGGTCTTGATATAATCCGCAAGGCGTATTCTTATATACAAAAAGTGATTTTTATTATATATGTCAATTTTTCGGCGAAATTCGGGTAAAATAGTAGAATAACCCCAACATTTTTTTCTGAAATTTCTTGTATAAAATTAACAAGTAAAAAAGCGTTAAGTTCGGCCGGGCCGAACTTTGGATATCCTCCACCATAGATAAACTGACAGGTTCTTGAAATGAAAATATACCAACAAGTGGACCTATACCGACATTTCTACCAACCGATTATGTAAACCATTCATTTTTAATAGAAAATAATTCCCTCAGTCTTATGGCTAATTAGGGTGTATACACTTTGACACGGTGAAATAGTGCCTCATAGAAATATTGGTTCTAGACTCCATGTTTCTTGGGACCAAATCCGTTTCAGCAAATTTTGATTTCACCCCATCTTACTATTTCTTCTGAACTTAGATCCAGTCCGAATTTAAGGGGAATATCGGTCCACACATTCTGGTACGGAGGAAGATCTATATCAAAGTTTTTGGTCAATTTAATAAAACGCATAATTTTAAGATGTTTTTCTTATGCCCAAAATTAAAACCCGCGCATCAACCAAAAATTTGATCGCAAATGGTTTCGGAGTCAGAACATTTTTCTCTATATGTGTACCAAAAATCATTGATGTGCCACAAAATCAAAAAAGCTAATTTTTTGAAAATGGAATAATAAAACATTGGCAATATTGCCCATATATACCTTATAGGTCGGAAGTGATTATTTCGATGAGGTACAAACTGAAAAACAAACTTAAAGGCTAGAAAAATATTTTTAATATATGGATTTTTCGCATGCTTCTGTGAAAAATATGCAGAAACTGTATCAAACATATATGGAATGGGCAGTAGTATAAGTTATAAGTTCCACGTATGTGAGAAATCATAAATAATATAAAATCCCATTTTGTACGCTTGAAATTTAACTCCATTTATTAAACGAATTCATATCTTCTTCATCAGCATATTCTCCAATTACCTGCATGTCTTGTTAATTTGTAACGTTATCTATATTCGCATGTGAAAATAAAATAAAAACAACATTTTGTAACATGACATAAGAAAATTCCAATCGCAGCCAATTTACCATGAATCGCTCCAGGGTGCTGCAATATAAAATAAGATCAACGAAAAAAGCGTTTTATACTCACACAAATATATACAATATTTCAAAATATACGAATACACCACAGTTACACACACATACAGAGATATGAGGCTATTAATGTAAATAAAAATCGATTGTGTAAATACTCGAGAGTATTTCAATAACATTTCTTTGTTTAGTTTTTGGCGTTTTTTCGTGTGTTAATACGTTAGTTGGAGCTACCATCGCTGAAGCTGTCAGTTTCGAGGTATGTATGTATGTAAACTACACATATATAGCAACACACAACAGCGTACACATACACGTACAATTGCATTTTGTGGGAAGGCAATGCGGAATGGAATACAATACCATCTACTCGATTTCTATCATGAATTTATGCCAATACTAGCAACACCCACAACCACACAAACAACAACTGCAAAAAAAGCAAAAAAGAAACCTACACATTGAATGACAACCGGAACCGAAGACCATGAAAAATACCGCGCGTACATTTCGCTGTGTACTAGTAGTAGCAGTACTAGTTGCCTTGGGTATTTGAGCATTGTGGCTGGATAACATAACGAGCAGGCGTAAATAATGTCGTGTAGACACACACACCCATTCACGCATATCTGCAAACACCCGCAAAACGGTCACATGTATGTATGTGTGCTATGTACACAACCACACACACACACACAAATGTTACAATCGTCGTCATTCAGGCCATGGCAATGGTCAATGAAATGCATTGCCCAATGACCATGCCACCATCCATGTTGCACTTCGTTTCGGTGCACAATGACGTACGAATTTGGTCATAAACAAAATTTGGTCAACGGAATTCATGCCCGAAATTCGCAAAAATTTATGTATGTGTAGGTTGGCAAGCGATATTTTTGTATTGGGTTGTGAATATGAAAATTCGAATTTATTTCTGTATAACCTACGACCTAGTGTAAATAAGTATTCGTTAATTGGTCAACTTGATTTCATAAACCAGTATTATAGTTTGACAGAGTGTAGTAAGCTCAGTCGCTGCCAGGGTGAACCTAAGGATCACCACTTTGGGTATATTCAGCAGTTGAATCCTAACAGACGTCGCATTTTTAAAGGACGAGTAAAATTCAATTGGATTCATATAAATATTATTCTGCAACCGATACTAAATTTTTCATTTCGTCAGATATAGAAGCTATATCTAAATCTTCTAGACCTAATTCATTACGCTGTGCCAAATTTCGTGCAAACCGAAAGATATATAGGGACTTTGGAGCACCATTTACATTAAATCGTACGAAAATATATATGGTAGTTATATCTACATCTGAACCGATTTTCAGGAAACATATCATTCTAGACCTAATTCATTACGCTGTGCCAAATTTCGTGCAAATCGAAAGATATATAGGGACTTTGGAGCACTATTTACATTAAATCGGACGAAAATATATATGGGAGCTATATCTAAATCTGAACCGATTTTCACAAAACTTGGCACACATCATTCTAGACTTAATTCAGGCCGCTATGACAAATTTCGTGCAAATCGAAAGATATATAGGGGCTTTGGTGGACCATATACATTAAATCAGACGAAAATATATATGGAGCTATATCTAAATCCGAACCGATTTTCACGAAACTTAGCACACGTCATTCTAGACTTAATTCAATACGCTATGCCAAAACTCGTGCAAATCAAATGATTTTCAGGGACTTTGGTGCACCATTTACGTAAAATCGGGCGAAACTATATATGGAAGCTATATCTAAATTTGAATTGATTTTCACGAAATTAAGCGCACATCATTCTAGACCTAATTCAGTGGACTATACCAAATTTCGTGCAAATCGAAAGATAAATATAGGGACTTTGGTACACCATTTACCTTAAATCGGGTGAAACTATATATGGGAGCTATATCTAAATCTGAACCGATTTTCACAAAACTTGGCACACATCATTCTAGACTTAATTCAGGCCGCTATGCCAAATTTCGTGCAAATCGAAAGATATATAGGGGCTTTGGTGGACCATATACATTAAATCAGACGAAAATATATATGGAGCTATATCTAAATCCGAACCGATTTTCACGAAACTTAGCACACGTCATTCTAGACTTAATTCAATACGCTATGCCAAAACTCGTGAAAATCGAATGATTTTCAGGGACTTTGGTGCACCATTTACGTAAAATCGGGCGAAACTATATATGGAAGCTATATCTAAATTTGAATTGATTTTCACGAAATTTAGCGCACATCATTCTAGACCTAATTCAGTGGACTATACCAAATTTCGTGCAAATCGAAAGATATATAGGGACTTTGGTACACCATTTACCTTAAATCGGGTGAAACTATATATGGGAGCTATATCTAAATCTGAACCGATTTTCACGAAACTTAGCACACGTCATTCTAGACATAATTCAATACGCTATGCCAAAATTTGAGTAAATCAAATGATTTTCAGGGACTTTGGTGCACCATTTACGTAAAATCGGGCGAAACTATATATGGGAGCTATATCTAAATCTAAACCGATTTTCACGAAACTTGGCACACATCATTCTAGACCTATTTTAGTAGGCTGTACCAAATTTCGTGCAAATCGAAAGATATTTAGGGACTTTGGTACCTCATTTACGTTAAATCGGATGAAAATATATATGGGAGCTATATCTAAATCTGGACCGATTTTTCTCAATTTCCAAGGACGAACCCTATGTCCTTGGGCCAAACAAATGAGCCGTGCCAAATTTCATCCAATTCGGATCATAAATGCGACCTGTACTTTGTTTACAATTTAACATGTACAGACGGACGGACGGACAGACATGCATAAATCGACTCAGAAAGTGATTCTATGCATATTCTCAAAAGGAACCATGGGTCTATCTCGATTATTTTGGCCTGTTACAAACATATGCACAAAGACATAATACCCTGTACCACAGTGTGGTGAAGGGTATAATTATTATCTGATCATCAACGATAATTATAGGCGTGGTCCTTGACAATAACTGGAACCCCATGGAACATTTCAAAGCGATCAGCGCTATATTTCCGTCCTCCAGTGTGGTAATGGGTTACTAAATAATAACTTAATACGCAAGCGCCTATAAATAAGTTTTATGTTTAACTTCCACATTCGAGTAGATACGACAATATAATTGGTATCAATATAAAGGACAACCACTCCCCTTGGATATACTATAAACTTATGGGGTCTATGTCTTTCAGGGTAAATCTATACGCTATAGAATACCAATTTTGTAATTTTTCACACAAAAGTCAGGGCTAATTTGACCCGCTAAATATTGACCGATCTTTATCAAAACAGGCATGCTTATTCTTTGGCCTAATCCGCTTCTACATTTAAAAAAAATGTTTGGGCCATAATTGCGGCTTCTAGAGCGACGAGAAAATCAGATATAAGTATAGTTTTCTGTCCATTTCATCCTCTAAATATTAACCGATTCTTACCAAAAACAATAGGGGTCTTCATTGGCCAGAACCCATCCTATATGCAAGATTTCGTGAAGATTAGTCCAAAGCTGTGGCCTGTATCGTGTTTACACAGTATAATGGACAGACGGACGGACGCACATACATGTCTAGATCGACTCGACTAGTCGAGTTATGACGATCGGTATATTTAAAGGTGGGTCTAGGGCCAACATTTCGCGGCGTTACAAACTCTTGGGGATGCACAAAGCTATAATACTCTGACAACATAGTTGTGTAGGATATACATAAATACAAGGAAGTGAAATATACGTCATTGGAAGGGATCCAACAACAGAAACAGATGTGCCTCATCGAAAAACTGGGCATAGACCCTGAGATTATGTGGACCAAATCGTTACAGATAATTTAGAGTTGATGTACAATCGTCCGCCAACTGGCTTTTACATAGAATATCTCTCGAAGGGATTAACCGATTTCATCTAAACTTTGTGCATCGTAATATCTCTTCCAAACTTAAATCAGGTTCGAATTATAGGTCCACTCTACCTGATGCTTTGTCCACAAAGTGGTAAAAAGGAAATTTCCTTTGAGTAATTTAAGACTTTTTATACCCTCCATCATACTGTGACAGGGTATTTTGTCCCGGATTTTAGGTCAATGGTGCACCAAAAAACCAACGTTTGTCCGATTGAAATGAAAATTCATCACAGCGTACTGAAATATGATGGAATTTTTATTTAAAACTTTCAGATTAAAACATAGCTGCAGTATATTTGGATCCACCGTGGGAAAATTCATAATGAAACATACGACAACAACATGCAAAAACCAGGGTAGTTAGCAGAACCAAATTCAAGCATCTCGATACAATGGGTCATTCATCCAGTGTAATAAACGTTCGATCGTCTCAAGGAGCGAATATCTATTCTTAATTTAATTTAACATGGAAACTCAACGTCGAAATGATGCAAAACACAACAGGTACCAGAAAAACTTAGCCGGGAGCAAATCGAGATGTACGAAGCCCAACAAATTTATCAACGAATAAAACACCAAACCAAACGCATTGGTGCAGGTACATCCTCCTGCAGAGATAAAATACGAAATCTAGTGACAGTTATAGATAGCGTGTTGAGGATCAGGAAGGAACATTTTGCAAAGCTTCGAGTATCAAATAGTAGCGCAGAGAGATGACGGTATAGAGTGTATACCACCCAGCCAAGATGAGGTCAGAACAGCAATTCGGCTGAAGAATAATAAAAGAGCAGGTGTCATTGGTGTACCAGGCGAACTATTCAAGACCGGTTGCCAGGTTCTGATCTGGGACATGCACCAACTGATCAATACGTTCAAACTGGCCAAGTTTCGTGAAAATCGGTCCAGATTTAGATATAGCCCCCTTATATTATAGATTGATTTTAAGTAATTAACGCACCAAGGAACCAATATATGGTTGATAGGAACAAAACGTACTGAAGTTAGTATAACTTAACCTGTGACAAGTTTCGTTGAAATCGGTTCATAGTTGGATATAGCTTCCATATATATTTTCGCCCGATTTTATTTCGGTTTTGAAAGCATCTACTGAAATAATAGACGGTGTACCAAGAGCCTATTACTAAATGATCGCAGTGGTAGGCTATCAACACATAATGATGAATAAATTCAAAAATCAAAGGAGTATTTCGAAGAAATCAGTAACGGCAAAGACGCCACCGAAAATTACAAAATGTACAATACCAGTCAGATTTATGTACACGGTCACCATAGAACCTTACCTTGCTCCAAAGTAATAAAGTAAGCTCAGCGCATCAAATTGAGATTAGAATGACGTGAGTTATGTTGAAATCGGACATATTTAGATATAGGTTCAATATAATTTTCGGTAGATTACCCCTAAATTGTGCACCATCCAGATTCAGATATAGGTCCCATATAAAAATGGGTTCCCTAATACCACCAATTGTCATCCGTATACCCTATTATTTCGAACATTTGATTGCGAAACAAGTCTTGTGAAATATTTTCAAATATTGGCGCCATGGTTGAAAACCAGAAAACAACATGACACAATATACGAGTTTACAGTCACGCTGCCACATACTTGCACATGTTTGGTTGCAAATTTCGTTATAGATCTCACCGTGAGGCATTCGCCAATATTCAGCGTGTTTGTTTGACTGACCGAACGAACGAACAGCTGACTGACCAACCAACCATCCAAACAACCAACTGTCTATATGCATTTGTGGGCTTTTTATTAAAGTCCTGTTCACTGATGTTGTCGGTCGTGTTGTTGCTGCAGCTGCTGTTCTTGTTGTTGCTTCTGAATGCACAGACAATATTCAGTTTGAGGTTCAAGCAATCACCACAAAACCCAATGACTTTAAATTACAGCATCGATAGACAATTTTTTTATTTAACTTAGCAACGCGTTCGAAAGTGCACAAAAACCACTTGACCTGTTTAGTTAGAGTTCTAGTCGATTTTGTTCTCCTGGGCTAGGTGATGATTTGTTTTCTTGTGATTCTCTGTGATTGGCATTGACCAGGGCCAATATTGAAAGAATCGAAGAGAACTCTATTTTGTTGGAAGTTGTAAATTTTTGTCAATATTTTCATAATAAGATTTGCAATTTGCCAAATTGCTAGAAACGTAACTCTTTCCCCAAATACCACATAACATCGCATCCACAATGCATGCAAGATATTCGGAAAATATGCAATGCCAGAGAACAATATTTTCCCAACACTTTAATCTGAACAATTGTAATCTGTTAAACAAACTTTGACTTTAATCAATTAAAAATCTACACGAAAAGCTTTAACTTCAATTTTGTTTGCAGATATCTTGTAGTACGTTGTGCGCTACAAGATTACCGAGATGCAAAAGTATCTGCTACAGTACAACTGTATATGTGTGCGAGGGTGTGTGTGTGAATGCATGTTCATACATGTGTACATAGTTTCAATTGTTGAATTTTGTTGGTAGCACGAATTCAAATTCCATGGAAAGAACGTTTGAAGGTAAGGTTTGGATGTGGGAGAAAATTCTTCTTTTGGCCAAATATAGCCAAGAGAAAAGCTGCTTACGTTTGCTCTTTTTTTTGGAATATGGGAATTACAATGTCACACATATGGAAATGCGGATTGAGTTTTATAATAACAACTGTCTCAACTTGGCGACAAGTTCTTCTACGGACCATTTAAATATTCGCTGTGAAGGGTTGTGAATTTAATAAAATTTCGTGGAGTTTTGGTAGATAAAATTGTATGTTTCTAAGGGTATGTCCAACTGACCAAATACCATTAAACCATTATTAAGGCTATCATTACTGGTGAGCCGATATTCGATTGAAGGATCAAATCGATTAAAATCATCAATTCCCTTTGATATCAACAATATTTTACACAGCAATGAAGATCTGACAACATATAAACTTGTCAATATTGATTATAACACTATGCGAAAAATTGACCTCTTGCAAGCTCTTTATAAATTGCATCGACGAGGGCTTTCATCCTCAAAAGAAATTTCCCACATCGGGCCAAGCATAAAACCCTTCTCAATTTTGGGTGTATAAATGACATGTTCATAACATACAATTTCCAAAACGCTGTGGAATTTTTCAAACTAAAAACTAAAATAAAAACGTCTATAGATTCGGCCAAGCCAAACTTTTTATACTCTCCACCACATGTAGGTCGATTTATTAACTTATGATGATCCGACAATGTACAATGTTGTCGTCTACACATAAATTCATTTGAAGTAACGTAAATAGTTTTTCTGTTAAAATGTGTTTGAATCTGATCATGAATTCCTCAAGGGAACCCCACCCATTCTCGATTTTAATTTTTCAACATTTTCAATGGGCTGGTAAATCAATACCAATGCTTGTTAAGGTTTGTAACTTTGCACATATGTATTTGAAGATTTAAAAGAGATGAACAATTATTTACAAAAAAATTTTGTAATTGTTTTGTTGTTGTTGTTTTTGTAATTAAAGAGAAGTCCTTATTTTTGATGGCGGACATGATAACTCCTCACTAAAACATCGGAATCCGAAAATTCCAACGGTGTTAGAAAGAGTACATGTCTGGCTCTCGTATGAACTAGGATTATTGACTTCGCTCTTAAATTAACAAAATGGCGTACCTTTAAATTTTTTTTTTGGAAAATCGCCGATTTTTGACCATAAACCAAGTTAAAAAATAAGGAAGATCTTAACCGATTGGCTTTATCCTAGTTCATAAGATAGCTATACACTTACAGAGACACGTGTAAAAATTTGGAATCGATTGGGTAATTAGTTTTTGAGTTATCGTGCCCGCCATTCACAAAAGAGAAAATCGCGTTTAAAGTTTGAGAAGCCCTTTAGCCGTCATTTGATGCTGACACAATAAATCGGCTATATCTTCAAGAGTTCTTGAGATTTTCACTTGGAATTTTGTAGGGACATTCTTGAATTAGTGTAGATTCGAATTAAATCAAAAAAAATGTTGACGTCAAGAATGGGGGGGGTTCCCTTAAATCGGTCTGGGAAGAAGTTTTTTATTGACCAGGAATCCGATATTGCAAATCCGATATGCCAGGAATCCGATTAGAAAATTTGATTAAAAACTTTAAAATTCGGAAAATGGGATGGGACTTTATCACTCATTGGACCTATAAAGACAATTTATGTTAAACATGTGTTTTACTCTCCAATATTCTGGAATGCCGAATTATAGTCACTGGGGCAAAAACCTTCAAAATACTGACAATGGGGCGCTACCCTTATATGGGGGCTATGCCAAAACATGGACCCACATTGGTCATTTCTATGTATTTATTATAGTCAAGTAGATGCATGTATGACAGTCTGCTAGAACACTTCATACCAAATTACAGCCACATCGCACAGTGGGTTAGAATACCCTGTTTCCTTGGATTAATTAAAAAATAATTGAAATTGGAGAAAATCGGTCCACGTTTAGGCATAGCTCCCATATAAGTGTACCCCAAAATTTTCGGTATTTTGAGGTTCTTGAGCGCTTTTTTAACTGAATTCGCTGAAATTTTGTACTTTGAGTTCTTACTGGGTAGCACATCTCCCTACCAAAAATTATAAATAAAGGTCCCTTTTTCGGATAGCTCCCATATAAGGGTACCCCAAAATTTTCGGTATTTTGAGGTTCTTGAGCGCGTTTTTTAACTGAATTCGCTGGAATTTGGTACTTTGAGTTCTTATTGGGTAGCAAATCTCCCTACCAAAAATTATAAATAAAGGTCCATTTTTTCGGAGATCCCCCATATAGGGGTACCCTCAATTTTCGGTATTTTCGGGTTCTTTGGCTCGTTTTATAACTAAATTCTCTGAAATTTTGTACATTGGGTTCTTATTGGGTACCAAATTACTCCATTAAAAATTATAAATATAGGTCCAGTTTTTCTGGTAGTCCCCATATAACGGTCCCCCAAATTTTTGGTATTTTGGGTGTTCTGATCGTATTTTTCGTCCGAATAGACTGTAATTTAGTACGTCGAGTTCCTATTAGGTAGCAAATCTCTCCACTATAAATTATAAATATTGATCAATTTTTTCTGGTAGCCCCAATATAAGGGTACCCCCCAATTTTCGGGATTTTGAGGTTCTTCAACCAAATTCTTTTTATACCCTTCACCACACTGTGGTACAGGGTATTATGTCTTAGTGTAACAGGCAAAAGGAAACGAGATAGACACATGGTTCCTTTTGAGAATATGCATAGAATCACTTTTTGAGTCGATTTAACAAAAAAGGTCTAAGTTTCGTGAAAATCGGTTCAGATTTATATATAGCTCCCATATATATTTTCGTCCGATTTAATGTAAATGGTGCACCAAAGTTCCTATATATATTTCGATTTGACGAAATTTGGCACAGCGTAATGAATTATCTCTAGAATGATGTGTGTTAAGTTTCCTGAAAATCGGTTCAGATTTAGATATAGATCTCATATATATTTTCGTCCGATTTAAGGTAAATTGTGCACAAAAGTCCCTTAATATCTTTCGGTTTGCACTAAATTTGGCACAGCGTAATGAATTAGGTCTAGATGTGTGTTAAGTTTCCTGAAATCGGTTCAGATTTAGATATAGCTTCTATATCTGACCAAATGAAAAATTTAGTATAGGTTCCAGAATGGCATGTTTTTGGATCGATTTTCATGTTAGTGGTCCTTCAAAAATTCGACGTCTGTTATGATTCATCGGTTGAATATACCCAAAGTGGTGAAGGGTATCATATAGTCGGCCCCGTCCGACTTTACTACTTTCCTTACTGGTTTTTTTATATTTTTGCCTCATTAAACTTTACTCCCAATTATAAGCTCATAAACCAAAATACCCTATAGGTTTATGAGCTTATAATTGGGCGTCCTATGTGTTCGAAGTATTTTGAATGTCCACTTCCTGGTGGAGTATATAAAAAACTTAGACCGATCGAATTTAATGACGTATTTACATATTTTTTTTATCGACCGCCCTTTTCGTCTATTTACTCATTAATTCAAAAATATTTGAATTCGTAAAAAGTTATTCCATCACTATGACATGAAATGTCACTTGCCGGAACTGGTTATTTGCTATGCTTCATAGCTGTCATTTATTTGACATGTTACTGTGTAGTTGTTTTGTTTATGTTTTGGTTTATTTTTAATTTCGTGCACATTCGGATGACATTCTAAGGCTTTACAAACTGCAATTACAAGAGTTTATTCAAATGTTCGCATTGTTCTCCAAAGGATTTGCACAACATATATCTCATCTGGTTCGTTGGTTGTTTGGTTGGTTGCTGCGTTGTTATTGTATCCCCGGTTCACATTGCTGCCCCCCTTGTGTATGCGTGAATTGTTCGAGTGTTGTTTCCCACTTTTGTGTGTTAGTCCAATTTCCATTATTATGAGTATTTACACCATTACCACAAATGCTGAGTGTGTGTGTGCGTTGGTGTTTGTTCACAGGCTGGGGTATTTAAGTTCGTTTGTTAGCCGGGTTTTCATTTGCAGCTTAGTACGTTCATGTGTTTTGTTTTTAATGTGTGCCAGTGAGCGAACGAGCGAGCCATAGTAATAAGATAAATGTCCTCTTGGGATTTTCGTGGAAATAACATCAGCGGCAGTTAGTAGAACTGTTTGCCAGGACAACCGTCAGCTTACCACTGGGGGACCCGCAGAAAGAGTCCTCCATTTGGAATGTTTTCTACGTTATCTTTGTTTAGATAATAAATAATTTTGCTTTAAGTGCAGATGGTGTTGATTAGAATGCAAGCATGTTGTGTGTCCAAAACGCAGAAGGGCTTCACAATAATAATTATGAGAGTCGGAATTTATGTCTTTGCTGATTTAATAGCAGCTTTTTATGTGCCATAATGATGGGCGAATAAAATTTTTGTGCAAAGAGCAGTGTTAGAATTGTTATTTATATCTCTGGGTCAGAAATATAAAATACCCGATGCTTTCAAAGTGGAAATAACTTTGAATGTTAATTTTTTCAATTTTTTGACTGATGTGTGAAGTAAATAGCGATAAGCGTCGAAATGTCAATTTGTAACATAATATGACCAGGGTTCTGTTCTTTAAAATAATGGACCTCCACTAAACCATTCAAAGTGCTGAAAATCTGATAACAGGTATTTTTATAAATAAAGTACAGTTCCCGAAGGAACTTAGCGTTTACCCCAAAGAGGCTCCGCTGATGGGACTCAGAACGCAGAATGCGTCGAGGAGCAGTGGACCGTAGAACAACACAATAGTTTTCTTAATAAGTAACTCAATGTTTATTGGTTGTTTGGATATTGGCGCAACGATGTGTGTGTTGTCTGCCCGAATGACAGGTTGACCATTGACAATTAATTACTCGTTAAAATGTCAAAGCTCCAGCCCAAGGTTGGTTATCAGGGGATATTCAAGACAAACGGCACCGTACACTACAACAGGACACCCCGCAAAAAATCTATAGTATGTTGGTACAATTTCCCCGCCAAACTGAAAGATTGCAACAAATTGACAAGAATAGCTGAACTCGCCTTGAAACTATTCTGTGAAAAGGTTGATAGCGTTATAGATGTTCCAAAAACCAAGAAGTGTCTATCAAAAACCCACATTAAAACCGATATATTGGTGAACATGAGACTTACAGAATTGAAAAAAAAACCTAATAAAACAATAAGGCTACTTACCAAAGCTCACTTTTCACCGAACACATCGATAATTGATTATACAATGATAATACGGGAATCAAGATCTGAGGAACATATGATTGAGGAATCATATGAGATGCAAAAAAAGCTTCTCACAATTTAAAGAATCTTGACAAGACAACGTCTAACCCGCTTAATAACAAAATGAGTCGAATTAATTAACGAATTCGGAAGGTTTGCGTACACTTTGGAAGCCTGGCAGGAAGTCAGTGTAGTCTTAAGCTTATTCAATCCTTAGAAGTCTTTCAAGTTGACCAGGTAATCGTAGTATATGGGGACGTAATGTATGTAGACAAAGTAGGATCCCATAGAGAGGGATTCTGTCACCACTTCTGTTAACTATTTGAACCAGTCTGTTATATAGACAACGTTATAATACTTCTATGAGGAAAGAATCTAAACTATGCACTAATTGTTCAAACGACGTTAAACATCGCTTTTTATTGGACGGGGTGAAGTGGTCTCAATGTAAACCCGAAGAAGACGGAGATATGTCATTCCTCCAGATGACGAAAGGAAAGTAGTACAGTCGGACGGGGCCGACTATATGATACCCTTCACCACATTGGGTATATTCAACAGATGAATCCTAACAGACGTCGCATTTTTAAGGGACCAACAAAATGAAATTGGATCCATAAACATGTCATTATGCAACCTATACTAATTTTTTCATTTGGTCATATAAACACACATCATTCTAGGCCTTATTCATTACGCTGTGCCAAATTTCGTGCAAACCGAAAGATATTAAGGGGTTTTGGTACACCATTTACCTTAAATTAGACAAAAGTATATATGGAAGCTATATCAAAATCTGAACCGATTTTCATTAAACTTAACATAAATCATTCTAGACCCAATTCATTACGCTGTGCCAAATTTCGTGCAAATCGAAAGATATATAGGGACTTTGGTGCACCATTTACATTTAATAGGACGAAAATATATGTGGGAGCTATATCTAAATCTGAACCGATTTTCAGGAAACTTAACACATATTATTCTAGACCTAATGACATAGAGGGACATTTACATAAAATCGGACGAAACTATATATGGGAGCTATATCTTCATCTGAACCGATTTTCATGAAACTCAGCACACATCATTCTAGTCCTAATTCATTATCCTGTGCCAAATTTCGTGCAAATCGAAAGATATATTGGGGCTTTGGTGCACCATTTACATTAAATCGGACGAAAATATATATGGGAGCTATATCTAAATCTGAATTTATCTGAATCTAAATCCCTATTTCAATAGGGTTCGTCCTTGGGCCGAATAAGTGACCTATGCCAAAATTCATCCAAATCGGATCATAAATGCGAGCTGTACTTTGTTCACAAAAATACATGGACGGACGGACAAACGGACATGCGTAAATCGACTCAGAAAGTGATTCTATGATTCTATGTAGCTGTGCAATATAGCATACAATCCGACAAATGTTTGGGTATTTACATGAAATATCTTGAATATATATGTGAGCAATATGTGAATCTGAACCAATAGCGGTGCAATATGATAAACGTTGCCCCGATCTAACAAAATGACATCAATTGGATGAACTACAGTGGCGTGCAGAAGCGAGTGGATGTTTGAGCCATTTTTGAGTCATTAAAATAGAATGGAAAAGGAATTTTAAAACATTATTTCTTATTACATAACAAAACCAGTGAGCGGAGCAGTATAGTCGGACAGGGTCGACCATACGATATCCTACACAACTTACATGAAAATCTTACATTCTGTGGTTTTATATTGGGCAATATTTCGCGATATTTGCACATTTTTTACTGGCTAGAGTTCAACAAATATTACTAATAATCAGTACAGCCCCTCTAATTACTTGTCCAGATTCCCTTCACCATCGGTTGTGTTGTGATGTTCGGCTTTCGACTCGAAAAGTATAAATAATTAAGTTTTCGCTCCACTTCATCCGAAAAGTTATTATCTGACCGTCACATAACATTTTACGCGTTGTCCTTGACCATAACTGGAACCTCATGCAACATTTCAAAGTGATCAGCGCTATATTTCCGCCCTCCAATGTGGTAATAGGTTACTAAATAATATATGAATATGTAAGCACCTGAAAATATTTAAGTGTCAATCCCGCATCCGAGTACCTACGACAATATAATTGGTATCAATATAAAGGTCAACCACTCCTCTTGGACATACTGTCAACTTCTCGGGTCTATGTCCTTCAGTGGTAAATATATACGCTATAGAATACAAATTTTGTCATTTTTCACACAAAAGTTAGGGTCCATTTGACCCGATCCATAATTGCGGCCTCTGGAGCGACCAGAAAAACCGATAAAAATAAAGTTTTTGGTCCATTTCATCCCCTAAATATTAACCGACCTTTTCCAAAAACAATAGGGGTCTTCATTGGACAGAACCCATCCTACATGCACAATTTCGTGAAGATTGGTCCATAACTGTGGCCTGTATCGTGTTTACAATTTATAATGGACAGACGGACGGACACACATGTCTAGATCGACTCAGCTAGACGATATATGACGATCGGTATACTTAAAGGTGGGTCTAGGACCAATATTTCGCGGCGTTACAAACTTTTGGGGCTGCACAAAGCTATAATACCCTGACAACATATTTGTGCAGGGTATAAAAAAACATCGAAGTAGAGAAAACTACTACAACGCACTTACTTTTGCGAGCTTGTAGAATGCGAATATGTTTGTTACTTATACCGAAATCTTCTATTTTTATACCCTTCACTGTGGTACAGGGTATTACGTCTTTGTGCATATGGTTGTAACAGACAAAAGGAAACGAGATAGACACATAGTTCCTTTTGAGAATATGCATAGAATCACTTTTTAAGTCGATTTATGCATGTCAGTCCGTCCGTCTGTTTGTCCATGTTAAATTGTGAATTGGATGCAATTTGGCATACGTCACTTATTTGGCCAAAGGACGAACCTTATTGAAATTGGGAAAAATCGGTTCAGATTTAGATATAGCTCCCATATATATTTTCGTCCGATTTAAGGTAAATGGGGCACCAAAGTCCCTAAATATCTTTCCATTTGCACGATATTTGGTATAGCATAATGAATTGAGTCTAGAATGATGTGTGTTAAGTTTCATGAAAATCGGTTTAGATTTAGATATAGCTCCCATATATATTTTCGTCCGATTTAATGAAAATGGTGTACCAAAGTCCCTATATATCTTTCGATTTCCAAGAAATTTGGTACATCGTACTGAATAAAGTCTACAATGATGTGTGTTAAGTTTCGTGAAAATCGGTTAAGATTTAAATATAGCTCCAATATATATTTACGTCCGATTTTAGGTAAATGGTGCACCAGAGTCCCCATATATCTTTCGTAATGAACTTAGTATAACCTATAAGTTAGATATAAATGCTGCACCGAATTCCTCAGGTGGGTTCGATTGGCACAGAATTTTGCACAACTTATAGAAGTTATTATGAGATAACGTGTGACAAGTTTTGTTGAAATTAGTTCAGATTTAGATATAGTTCCTATAAATACTTTCGTCAGATTTTAAGTAATCGGTTCAAATTTGGATAGAGCTACCATATTTTCTCCCGATTTTAACTAAATGATGCACCAAGAACTCAAAATGTGGCCGATATTCTGTAACAAGTTTCGATGAAATCGGCTTAGATTTCGATAATAGCTTTTATAAATATTTTCGTTCGATTTGAAGTAAATGGTGCACCAAACTCCTCATGTTTACAGATATGCATCTAAATAATCAACGGATATATGATTTAAATTGATTTATATAATTTTGTCCCATTGTAAGAAGCAACTCTATATCTGACCAAATGAAAAATTTAGTATATGTTGCAGAAAGATATGTTTATGGATCCAATTTTATTTTACTGATCCTTCAAAAAGGCGACGTCTGTTAAGATTCATCTGTTGAATATACCCAAAGTGGTGAAGGGTATCATATAGTCGGCCCCGTCCGACTTTACTACTTTCCTTACTGGTTTAAGGTGTAATTAATGCAGTTTCAATGGGAATGTTCTTATATTCAAATGTCAAACCTCATGGAAATTGGTAGAGTCTAATTGGTACTGTCCCACTCACAACTTCACGTTTGACAAAAAAATTTCATTCAGATGGATGTCGGAACTTTATGCTGGTCACTGCATTACTTGAAATTTTAGCTCACCATCCTTCATAAAAATTAATTCTTCAACAGAATAGGAGTTAATGTCTAAAAAACTTGTCGATATGGTTCTACAAAACACACAATAGGGTCCACTGTCCCACAAATAAAATACCTTCCCATATCATGACATTTTCTGAGCCGTGCTTCACATTTTATCATCGGCAATACTCGTAGTGCTTACCGTCGGATTCAAAACTATAATCCGACGGGAACGGTTCTTCACACAGTTAACAGACTAACGAGTTTGACGATTGCAAATGAAGAATATTTTAGTTTGAAAACCTATAAATAATAATTTCAGGTTTGGGAACAATGGAACATGGTTCTTGTACCCTCATGGCACCAATTTGGCACACCTTAAGTTCTTCTACATGTCCCAAGGTAGAACAGTATCTTTCGCTCAAGATTTTTGGCGTTGAGTTTTGTTTCGATAAGGAATAGTCACCGGAGAGACTATTTTAAAATGTTGCAAAAGGGAATGCCAAATTTAAAATATAATCCACCTCATGGTGGAGATAAAAAAATCAATCTGGTTAGATAATTCTCAGCCGGTTACCTACCATTTCTACCCATGGTAATTGCAATAGTAAAGAAATATAAGTATGTACATCACCATTAACACCTTTCAAATGTTGAGGGCGTACAAAATCACAAACATATTCACAATATCTGCAATTATGTGCACATTTTCTCAGGTGTAAACTCACAAAAAGGACAACATAGAATAACACCGTTAGATGCCTAGAGTTGTGTGTGTGCGTGGTGCGACTACCCATCATTAGATGTTCGTTTTAATGCTTTTATTATGTCACACTTGCCAAACTTTATGTCGTTCAGTAAATTTTGTCTTTTTTCCTTCATGCCAAGACTGAACGAATACATCTACACACACAGAGAGAAAACACACCTTCGAAATTTAAAATTATTCTTGTGCACCTGTAAGGCACTTCATTCTATTGGCATCCACCTGCTGCTCACCACTTAACGATAACACGGCAATGAAGGTGTGTGTGTGCGCTGTTCGGCGTCATGAGGACTCTGACTACTTTTAATATCCTGTCTTTTTGATGGCAGTCGAACAGAGTTGAGCGCTATGTGAAGCCAAGATTCGAATTGAGTTGAGTGACAATGAACGACATTACCGACTGTTACACGTCGTTCTCGTCGTTGTCATCGTTGAACATTGAGGATCCTTGTTGAAAATCAATTTCGTGCATCATTGTTTGTCTTGTGAAGTGCTCTGGAAAATTTAGTTGTGATTCCATCTAAATTCAACTGCAGCCATCCGGTTGATGGAGACATTGATGGCGTCGGCGATAATCATGATGAAGATTGCGATGTCGACGACGATAAGGATAATGATGATTATGCCTTGATTAAAAGGACTACAGTGATTACTATATTTTAAAATAGTGTATCAAAATGTGTGTGTAGGTGTGTTTGTGTGTAAGTTAATGTTTGGCTAAAGGTATAAATCTTTTTAGTTTTGGAGTTCTCTTAAATTTCGCCCAGCTAAAACTCATTTCGTATCACTTGAGAATTTCGGTGACAGTAAATTAAATATTAAAATTTAGTTAATGACAATGTACAAAATGTTATTGCAAAGGGAGTAAGAGAAACATTTTGAATTGTTGCAAAATAATTCATGCCGTAAGTGGCAAATGTGTTTACAAAGTCCTTATAAACTCAATTCCGAACAATGGATAATGTGTTAACACTTCAATCATTTACACAAAATAAATAATGTGATAATTGAATTTGCAAAACTATTGTTTTACGAAACGACAACATCATAAATTATTCTTTAATAGCAAATGAAATTAATCAACCGGAATGATGACAACGTTTATTGGCATTGGAAATAATTGTTACAGTAATTCAAGCAAAATGTATACCTAACGACATTCACACCTGCTCAGGACCTAATGTTATATGTGATTGTTATAAAATGTTAATGAAAATAACAATTTATATAAATTCCTGTCTAAAAAACTATTGATCCAGTTAATTAAAAAAAAAACGTCACTATAATCGTAATACTGAATAATGGGGAACCGTTATATGAGAGCTAGCTTAAAAAGTTTAGTAGTATTGCCCATTTTGGTTAAGGAGATTTGAAAATACTAAATTGTAGTAAAATTTTTAATCGACGATAGCAAAGTTTATACAATTTTTAGCGTGGAAACTTAGGCGTATCAGTTATGTATGTTACTGTTTTGGAAACTATACGCACCCTTGTATAATGTCGATTAAAACGAAATTTTGATAGTGTATTAAATTGAGTCTAAAACAAGCAAAAAAGTGTGAGTCTGTGTTGCCGACAGATATATACCCTCAGCAATTGTATAATCACTTGTATATAACTATAGTGATGTAGGGAATATTATAATAGGTCGCTTACGAATTTGGCCCTTTTTATACCCTTCACCACACTGTGGTACAGGGTATTATGTCTTTGTGCATATGTTTGTAACAGGCAAAAGGAAACAAGATAGACACATGGTTCCTTTTGAGAATATGCAAAGAATCACTTTCTGAGTCGATTTATGCATGTCCGTCCGTCTGTAGATGTTAAATTGTAAACAAAGTACAGGTCGCATTTATGATCCGATTTGGATGAAATTTGGCACAAGTCACTTATTTGGCCCAAGGACGAACCCTATGAAATTGGGAAAAATCGGTTCAGATTTAGATATAGCTCCCATATATATTTTCGTCCGATTTAATTTAAATGGGACACCAAAGTCCCTCTATATCTTTCGATTTGCATGAAATTTGGCATATAGTACTGAATTAGGTGCAGAATGATGTGTGCCAAGTTTCGAGAAAATCGGTTCAGATTTAGATATAGCTCCCACATATAGTTTCGTCCGATTTAAGGTAAATGGGGCACCAAAGTCCCTATATATCATTCAATTTGCATGAAATTTGGCATAAAGTACTGAATTAGGTGCAGAATGATGTGTGCTAAGTTTCGAGAAAATCGGTGCAGAATGATGTGTGCTAAGTTTCGTGAAAATCGGTTCAGATTTAGATATAGCTCCCATATATAGGTTCGTCCGATTTAAAGTAAATGGTGCACCAAAGTCCCCTAATATCATTCGATTTGCACGAAATTTGGCATAGAGTACTGAATTAGGTCCAGAATGATGGGTGCCAAGTTTCGAGAAAATCGGTTCAGATTTAGATATAGCTCCCATATATAGTTTCGTCCGATTTCATGTAAATGGTGTCTCAAAGTCCCTATATATCTTACGATTTGCACGATATTTGGCATGACGTACAAAGTTCTCATATTGCATAGAGTACTGAATTTAAGTCAGAATGATGTGTGTCAAGTTTCGTGAAAATCGGTTGAAATTTAGATATAGCTTCCTTATATTATAGATTGATTTTAAGTAATTGACGCACCAAGGAACCATTATGTGGCTGATAGGAACAAAACGTACTGAAATTAGTATAATCTAACCTGTGACAATTCCGATTTTAATTAAATTCTGCATCAAACTCCTCATGCTTGTCAGATTGACATCAAATTTTGCACAACGTAAAAAATTGAGTTACGTTTTCTAGTAGTTTTGTTTTCTAGAAGTACAGACATAGCCCAACGGATGACCTATTGATATTTGTTTGAAGTCGATTTACATATTTTTGTCCCATTGTAACACACGAATGACATGTTTATGGATAGATCTAGGTCTTTTTACATTTAGATAAATATCACATGTATTATTTCATACAATTTCATGATAATAGCCCTGTTTAATATACCCATAGTGGTGAAGGGTATCATATAGTCGGCCCCGTCCGACTTTACTACTTTCCTTATTGGTTTTACTTCAGATTGAAATTTCTATTTATACCTTCACAACACTGTGATACAAAGTATTATCATTTAGAATCATTTACTGCGTCGTCCGAATGCAGATTTAGATATAGATCTCATATATATTTTCGCCCGATTTAATGTAAATAGTGAAAATCAGTTCAGATTTACATATATAACCCATATGTCTTATCTTCCGTTTTTTTTTTTTTTTTTTTTTTTTTTTTTTTGTAAATTGTGCACTTAAGACCCAAAGTTTGTCCGACTGGAGAAAGGTATGTTTATTGATTGATGTCAGTGCGTTCATTTAGACACATATTTTAATTCGTTCAATTACTCTCGTAGTGACATTGACATGATATTGTTAGGATACAAATGTAGAACATACCCAAATCATATAGTCGGCCCAGCTCGACTTTACTACATTCCTTACTGGTTTTATACCCTTATTATACATATGTTTGTAACAGACAAAAGGAAACAAAATAGACCCATAGTTCCTTTTGAGAATATGCATAGGACTTTGACACAGCTCATTTATTTGACCCAAATGGTGCTCTAAAGATTGTGTCAAATTTTTTTTAAATCGATTTCCATATTTTTGCCCCCATTGTAAGCAAACGACTGTCCGGATGGAATGTTATTATGCATATGTGCAGAATGACATGTGAATTGATTGTTATCATGAAATTTTGAATGTAGGATGGGTTCTGACCAAAGAAGATCCTGGTCAATATAAAATAACAAAATTTGAATCGCATGACGTAAATGTTTACTCGTTTAGTCTCTAATCGATTAATAGGACACAAATATCGTGAAATATGACCCAGACTCGGAATTTAAATGTGCAGAAAATTATATTTCGGTGTTGGTTGTGTAGGTTATCAAATAGATGGCCCCGTCCGACTTTCTTAATTTCTTTACAACAACATCTTTCTCTAAAATTTCCAGTAAACTATTAAATCTTATTTTAACATAACATGGTTATAGTAAATAAATTATATTAAACACTTCATTCTAGAACCATATATAGGAGCTATATCTAAATCTGAACCAACACAATAAAGTACGCTATGCCAAATTTCGAAGGATATATAGGGTCATTGGTGCACCAGTTACCTTAAATAGGATAAAATTATATATGGGAGCTATATCTATATCGGAACCGATTTTCACGAAACTTTGAACACACCATTCTACACTTAATTCAGTACGCTATGCCAAAATTCGTGCAAATGAAAATATTTCAAGGAACTTTAGTGGACTATTTACATAAAATCGGGCGAAACTATATATGGGAGCTATATCTAAATCTAAACCGATTTTCACGAAACGTTGCACACATCATTCTAGACTTAATTCAGTATGCTATGGTAAATTTTGCGCAAATCGAAGGATATATAGGGTCATTGGTGAACCAATTACCTTAAATAGGGTGAAATTATATATGGGAGCTATATCTAAATCTGAACAGATTTTCACGAAACTTAACGTACATCATTCTAGACCCATATATGGGAGATATATCGAAATCCGAACCGATTTTCACGAAACTTAATACACATCATTGTAGACCTTATTCATTGCGCTGTGCCAAATTTTGTGCAAATCGAAAAATATATAGGAACTTTGGTACACCATTTACCTTAAATCGAACGAAATTTATATATTATTTTTCCCAATTTTAACAGGGTTCGTCCTTGGGCTGAACAAATGAGCTGTGCCAAGTTTCATCCAATTCGGATCATTTAATGCGATCTGTACTTTGTTTACATATTAACATGGACAGACGGACGGACAGACATGCATAAATCGACTCAGAAAGTGATTCTTTGCATATTCTCAAAAGGATCGATTATTTTTGCCTGTTGCACAAAGACATAATACCCTGTACCACAGTGAGGTGAAGGGTATAATGATATACATTTTTTAGCAAAAGATATTTACATCTGTATGGGATTTTATGTTGAGTTGGGGCTATATCAAAAATTTCTCCAAGAAATGAACATCAATCACAAATAAATCCTACTCTAATTATTCTTGTCCAAATTCGTATACCCTTCATCACACTATGGTACATAGCAAAAGGAAATGAGGTAGACGCAATGTTTACTTTTGAGAATTTTGATTTATGCATGTCAATCTGCCCGTCCATATATTCTTGTGAACAAAGTACAGGTCATAGTTATGATTCGATTTGAATGAAATTTCGTAGAAGTAACTAATTTTTTGCAAAGACGAACCCAATTTATATTGAAGAAATCGGTTTAGATTTAGATATAGCTGCCATATATATTTTTGGCCGATTTTTTGTAAATGGTGCACCAAATTGAGACAACATTTTGTTTATGCCTTTGAAGTTTTGTTAAAATCTGTTCAGATTTAGATATAGCTCCCATATAGCTTGGTCCGATTTTATGTATATGGTGCACCAATCTGCTAAGGTTTGTTCGATTGGGATAACATTTTGTAAAATGTACTGAAATTAGAACAGGTTGACGTACATGAGGATTTGTTGGAATTGATTGTGATTTAAATATAGCTGCCACATATTTTCGTCCGATTTTATGTAAATGATGCACCACAATTCCAATGTTTGTCCCATTGAGACGAACTTTTGTATAGCGAGTCAATTGAGTCACGAATGATGTATGTTAAGGTTTGTTGAAATCAGTTCAGTTTTAGATATAGGTCTTATATATATTTTTATCCGATTTTATGTAAAGGGTGTACCGAAGTGCCTATGTTTGTTCGATTTACAGAATATTAAAGTGAGTTTAGTGCAAAATGCATTAAAGTTTTCAAAATTCGGTTGAGATTTATATATAGTTCCCGTATATATTTTCGTCTGATTTTATGTAAATGGTACACCGATGAGCCTATGTATATTCTGTATGCACGTAATTTGGCAGCGGGTATGAAATTTGGTCTACAATGTTTTGTGTTAATATGTTAAGTTTGGAATCGGTTTAAATTTTTATATAGCTCCCGTCTATGTGTTAGTCGGATTTTATGAGAACGATTCACCCTTGGTCCCGTTCCCTTTGCCCACTATTAAGTTTAGCATATTGAATAGAGTCTAGTATGACGTGTGTTAAGTTTTGTTGAAATCGATTCAGATCTAGATATAGCTACCATATATATTTTCGTCCGATTTTATGGTGAACCGAGGAGCCTATGTTTGTTCACCATACATTAAATAAAGCATAATCGGATCAGGTTTAGATAAGCTTTCGTATATATTTCCATTCGATTTCACCTAAATGATTTCCCAAATAAATAAAGTTATTCCGATTGGGAGGCATTTGTTCACAACGTACAAAATTGAACCTAGAATAACGTGTATTGGATTTTGTAAAATATATTCAGATGTAGATATAACTTCTGTATTTTTTCGTCAGAATCCATGCAAATTGTGGACCAAATAATAAATGTTTCTCCCATCAATGCAAAATTTTAGACAGTACAGTACAGTAATTAAAAAAACGCCACTATAATCTTCGTAATACCGAACGCGTAGGCGAGTAACATGTGTTGTTTGGTGTACAGAGTGCCATTTCTTTTCACCTTTGCGTCTCGTAAGACCTTTTCCAGTAGGGTGTTAAAAAGATCACACGACAAACTGTCACCTTGTCTGAATCCTCGTTCGTTATTGAAGGGCTCCGATAGGTCCTTTCCTACTTTAATTGCTGACCTTGTGCCACTTAAAGTTATCCAGCGTAGCCGTATTAATTTTGCAGGAATGCCGAACGCAAACATGGCTTTAAACACATCTGAACGGATAGAGCTATCGAATGCGGCTTTATAGTCGACAAATAGGTGGTATGTGTCGATGTGTTTTTCGTGGGTCTTTTCCAGAATTTGGCGCAGAGTGAAAATCTGGTCAATGGTGGATTTGCCAGGTCTGAAGCCGTATTGGTATGGTCCGATGATGTCATTGACCATTGGCTTCAATCGTTCACACAGCACACTGGATAGCACTTTATATGCGATGGGAAGGAAACTTATTCCTATATAGTTGGTACATATCGTCTTGTCTCCTTTTTTGTGCACGGGACACAGGATGCTGAGGTTCCAATCATTGGCCATGCATTCATCTAGCCAAATTGTGCTAATCAGCTGGTGCATGCTCCTGACCAGCATTTGGCCAGCAGTCTTAAATAGTTCGGCTGGTAACCCATCGGCTCCTGCTGCTTTGTTGTTCTTGAGCCGATTAATTGCTTTTATGACCTCATCTTGGCTAGGTGGTATACACTCTATACCATCATCTCTTATTAGTTCTGGGGTATCTTCTTCATCACCACTATTTGATACTAGAAGCTTTTCGAAATACTCCTTGCAGATCCTCAACACGCTGTCTGTCAAGCAGATGGGTAAGTTGAGCTGAATAGGCCTTGGCTACCTGTTGTGTTTGCAGCTTTTCGACGTCGAGTTTCCGTGTTGTATTAGATCGCACCTTTGCTGCAACATTAAGACGGGTGCGTACCTTGGCTGCCACAAGGTAATGGTCCGAATCGATATTCGCTCCTCGGATCGATCGGACGTCTAAAACACTGGATGAATGCCTTCCGTCTATCACAACATGGTCAATTTGATTTCTCGTTACATGATCAGGAGAGATCCAGGTGGCCTTGTGTATATCGAGATGCTTGAATCTGGTGCTGCTAACTACCATGTTTTTTGCTGCCGCGAAGTCAATCAATATCATGCCGTTGTCGGATGTTTCTTCATGAAGGCTGAACTTTCCGACGGTGGGGCCAAATATATTTTCCCTTCCGATTTTTGCATTAAAATCTCCTAGCAGAATTTTAATGTCATGGCCAGGGCAACGGTCATATGCTGTTTCTAGGCGCTCGTAAAATATGTCTTTGGTCTGGTTTATACGGATTATAGCAATTCGCTCATCTACTGGAGGGAATCTGGAGACAAGGTCTTTTATTCTCCTGCTGACCATAAATCCGCAGCCCAATTCATGTCTCGTTTCATGGCAGCTATAATACAGTGCGTAATCGTCTGATTTACTTACGCCTGTCCCATTCCATCGCATTTCCTGTAAGGCAATAATATCGGCTTTGTACTTCTTGAGTATATCCGCCAAAGCGAATACTGCGCCTGTTCTGTACAACGTGCGCACATTCCAAGTGTAGATTCGCAGATCGTGGTCCTTTATACGTTTGCGGGGGTCGTCAACATTAGGGGGGTTTAGTTTTCTCTTTCTTTGCTTTTTCATAGTAGATATGGTTTTCCGAGAGTGGGCAACTAACCAGACGCCTCAATCCATTTTTTTTATAGTTCTTATGGGTGAACTCGCGGCACATATTAGCTCACTATTTCATCGGGTGATGAGAATAGTTCCCCAGGTGGCACCGCGGGGAGGTCAGTGTCCACAATTGAGATGAAAGAGGGGCCAAGATAAGCCTGAACTTCGCCATGTTAAAGTCAATCAGAGCCGTTGCTTGGTATCTATCATCCCCTACGCCACGAAATTTGGCACAGCGTACTGAATTATTTCTAGAATGATGTGTGTTAAGTTTCCTGAAAATCGGTCCAGATTTAGATATAGCTCCGATATATATTTTCGTCCTATTTAATGTTAATGGTGTACCAACGTCCCAAAATACTTTGCAATTTGCACGAAAGTTGGCATAGCGTAATAAATTAGGTCTAGAATGAAGTATGTTAAGTTTCCTGAAAATCGGTCCAGATTTAGATATAGTTTCAATATATATTTTCGTCCGATTTAATGTGAATGATGTACCAAAGCCCCTATATATCTTTCAATTTGCACGAAATTTGTCATAGCGTAATTAATTAGGTCTAGAGTGTCCAGAGTCCAGATTTAGATAGAGCTCCCATATATATTTTCCCTAGATTGAAATCGGTTAAGATTTTGATATAACTTCTACATATACATTTTCGTCCGATTTTACACAAAATTGACACAAATTTTGCACAACGTACTGAAGTTAGTGTAACATAACATGTGACAAATTTAGTTGAAATCGGTTTAGATTTAGATAAAGCTCTTGTATATGGTTTAAGATTTTAAGTAAAAGGTGCACAAAAGACCCAAAGTTAATCCGTTTGCTACAAAATTTTGAACAAGGTGCCGTGTGCTAAGTATTGTAGGAATCGGTAAAGATTGAGATATAGCTCCCATACATAGTTTCGTCCGATTTTAAGTAAGTGGTTCACCAAAGACCCAAAGGTAGGCCGATTGACACAAAATTTTGCAAAACGTACTGAAGTTAATATAACCTAGCGTGTGGAAAGTTTTGAAATCGGTTCAGATTTGGATAAAACTCCTATATATATTTTCTCCCGATTTTTAGTACATGATGCACCAAACATACTGAAATTAGTATAACCCTATATAAGAAGCAACCATATATCTGACCAAATGAAAAATTTAGTATAGGTTGCAGAACGACATGTTTATGGATCATGTCAATGGTCCTTCAAAAATTCGACGTCTGTTAGAATTCATCTGTTGAATATACCCAAAGTGTTGAAGGGCATAATATAGTCGGCCCAGTTCGACTTTACTACTTTCCTTACAATTTTTTGTAAGTTTTTCTGGTCTCTCTAGAGGTCACAATTATGACCCGAACACCACGAAATGTTGCACGGAAAACGGTTCTAACCATAGAATTAGCATGACTGTTTTAATGAAGAAGAGATTTTTGTGTGAAAAAAATGGAAACATTTCCATTTTATGGCGCCTATATTTACTCCTGGAGGACAGATCCGAGAGCTTAATGGTATAACCAAAAGGAGTGTTTGACTTTTACATGACTACCAATTATATTGTTGTATGCACTTGGATGTGGGTGTTATACTAATTTAAACACAGGTGTCTACGTATTTTGATATGATTAATTATACCATACCAGACTAGAAGGTAAAAATATCACACGGATCGATATGAATTTTTAATGGAAGATCACGGTTTGATCAAGGACGAAACGTAACAATTTCGTTGATTATCCGCTTATATTTAGGGAATAGAAGGGCCATAAAGCCTTATTATTGTATGGTTTCCTAATCGCTCTAGAGGCCTTTATAGTACACGAAAACGGTCTTTTGTGTGTAAATTTGAATCGGCGTAAATGTTTACTCGTTTAGCCTCTAATCGATTAAGAGGATGCTAATATCGCGAAATATGACCCAGACTCGGAATATAGATCTTGGGAAAATTATTGTTCGGTTGTGTAGGGTATTGTGTAGTTGGTGCCGTCCGACTTTATTACTTTCATAACTGGCTTTATTAGTTTATACAGTCGAATTCGGATAAGCGAACGCCGTTTTATTGCAAAAATCGGCTAAATGAAAAAAAATATTTTAAACCTATAATTCGTTCGAAATTCAAAAAAAACTTTAGTTCGCTTAAATGAAATACCGATTAATTGAAAATCCGTTTAAAATAAAGACTTTTTCGTTGCAAAACCCCAAATGTATAAGAAACGAACTAAGTTTAAAAGAAAAATATTATTTATGTAACAGCGACGAAAAAATCATTTGGCGCCGGGTTCATTTAATCCACTTTTACCAACCAAATGTATTGTTTGTTTACAAAATTTTAATTGGCAGTTACAGATAAAAAGGCAACATGTCTACGGTGAAGGTAAGTTCATACTCACTTCATTTCATTATTTATTAATTTCACTTTTTTTAGAGATTGAAAAATAAACACACCAGCCTGACAATTCAAAATAAATATGATATTTTGAATAAATTGAATGCAGGGTTTTCCAGAAGCGATTTGTGCAGTCAGTTCAGCTGTAGTCCATCCACAATTACAAGACTTATCCAAAATAAGGATGTCCTTACCAATATTGCGCAACAAAACAAGAATATGTCTAAGAAGAGAATGAGAGTTGGTGACAGTGAAGAAGTAGAGAACGCCCAATAGTAGGTTCAGAGAAATGAGGTCGAAGCAAGCAACTTTAACAGGTCCTTTGCTGTTGGAAAAAGCAAAGTTTTTTGCCAATAAACTTAACGTCATCTTTGAACCAAAACAGGGTTGGCTTGAACGGTGGAAGCAAAGAGAAAATATTCATTTTAAAAAATTACATGGTGAACAAAGTTCCGCCAATAGTTCTTCTGCAAATGAATGGCTGGCCAACATATTACCGGCTTGCCTTCGTGAGTATTCGGAGGATGCAATATATAATGCTAACGAGTCAGTCCTTCTCTATAAAGCAGTACCGTCTGGAACTCTTGCAAATAAATCTGATATTCTTTCTTGAAGAAAACTTCATAAGGACAGACTTAAACTACTCTTTTTGGCAAATTCTACTGGCAGCCACAAACAGTTATATTGCATAGGAAAATAGCAGAACCCTCGCTGTTTTAAAAAATCTACTTCACTTCCTGTAAAATATTTTGCCAACTCTAAAGCATGGATGACTGCTGTTATATGGACCAATATAATGAAAGATCTCGATACTAATTTTAATGAAATCGGAAAGAAAATTTTACTTTTTGTGGACAATGCAGCATGCCATAAGATATGTGATGGTACAATTTTGGATAATATACAAATAGTTTTTCTTCCGGCCAATACGACTTCTTTGATTCCGCGATTGGACCAAGGAATCATTCGATCGTTCAAAGCTCAATATCAAAAAAGCTTTTACATCTAGAATGTGGACTTTCCTTACAGGAGTATTCAAAAAAGGTAGATATCTTAGAAGCTCTGACGATGATACAAACAGCTTGGTCGAATGTGACTGCCGAAACAATCCGAAACTGCATTCGTAAGGCTGGAGTTATTCCTGGAAACGCAGATTGTTTTCTTGAAGAGAACCCACCGTCGGCATTTCCCGAGGCTTTAAGCGGTGAAATTGAAAATCTTATTGACATTGATAAAAATGTAGATTGTTACGGAGTATTGACTGACGAAGAAATCATAGAGCTGGTGACGTTTACGGCTAATAATGAAAATAAAGAAAACGATGATGATATTTTTAACAAACCTAGTTCGAGAGAAGCATTAGAAGCTTTTTACGTAATCAAATCATTTTTGAAGACAACAGTGAGGCTTTAACTAAAATAAACGATCTCGAAAAAATAATGTGTCAAACACATTAAAAACAATTCACCCAAAGAAAAATAAATGACTATTTTAATTCAAGCTCTTTAATATAATTAATTTTGTACTTTATATTTATATAAATATGTGAAAACAAATTATTGTTATTAACTCAAGTTCCTTAATTTTCTTTTTTACTCTTTATAATGGATATATAATTTTTAAATATGTTAATTTAACTTCCTAATAAAATGAGTTTAATTTATAAATATGTTTTAGTATATGTGTATTTTCTCATTTCTCTTTATATGCTGACATCGTTTAAGCGCAAGGAGTTTCATTTATCGGAATCCGTCTAATTGAAAATCCCGCATAAGAGAAAAAAATTACTGAAATTTGGCGTTTTCGCTTAACCGAATTCGACTGTATATTCGTCATATTTTACAACAAAATCTTTCTCTCCAATTTCCTGTATTATTACTATTTAAATTTTTTTTTAACATAACATGGTTGTAGTAAATAAATTAGATTACATATTTCTAAAGCCGTAAAAATAGAGATCTTAAAAAACCAAAGAGGATATTACAATGGTTATTTATTTCGATTTACATCTGTCTTTGTGGGAGATTGGGAGGAGAATATTCAAAAATTATTACAGTTATTCATTTAAGTATCAGCATATTCACAACACTCACACACACTCTGACACACATTGAAGGATTATTTCGCATGTTAACTTTTAAGACAAACGAAGAAAATATTTTATATGTGTTGTGTTAGGGTTGTTCATCGACATATCGACCAAACAAATTTTGTGTGGGAAAATCTGAATCTTGAAAAGAAAATTATAAAACTGTACATACTTCTATCGTTTCATGAGACGTGTTTACTATTATAATATATATTATTCCCATATTCATTTATATATTTTAAATATTTGATTATTGTGTGAACAGTGGTGAGATAACATGCTCATGCATGTAACTACATACATACAATATTGATGACATTTGTATGCTAACATATTTTCTATCTTCCAGATATACAAACTCAAGACCTTTTTTACAGAAAGTTTACTCTGCAAAAAATGAATTTGTTACAAATATCTTTTCGAACACATTCATACGCTCACAAAACACATTTTTCATTCACAAACACACACACACACACATACATACCTTCTCATTTGTATGCACTTAATGCAAAAAGATGAGAAGTTATTTAATGCATGTCATAAGCTAAGGTCTGCTCCAGGAGCAAGTGTTAACTATAAATTATAAAATGTCTTTCCATCTCCCCCTTCGATGTATATCCTTATCTCTATGGCATAGATTCGATGTTTAGCAGGATGTGTATGTATGTGTATGTTTGTGTGAAAGTCCATATATTTAGTTTTGTATACCGTCCAGGGTATATGTTATTCCCTTCTGCTAACTTTAATGGGAAATATTTCTTCTTGGGGTTACTGTTTGGTCTTCTGATTTTCTTTATTCGTATTTTAGTTTGTGGTCTTGGCATTCATTTTCTTTGCAAGAGGTGTAGTACACTACTAGTAATATAGATGTATTGTTTAGTTAATGGTACAATATGATTGTCAGGAAATGCATATTGTTGTTTAATGTAAGGTATATTTGTTTAGAATAAAATTCAGTAAAATTTTGCTCATTACACTGAGCAAAAATATTTTGAGAGAGGTAAATTCCTCTAAGTCAATTTTTAGTTATGGCGGGATTAAATTTCCTTGGTAACTTTAATGTTCATAAAATTTAAGATAGGGTCTCAAAAAGACAAGAAATCAATTTTTGTTTATATTTGTCATCCTTTTCCACTCTTACCCAATCACTGTTCAAAAAACCGTATATAAATTCGAAAATTAAAATTTTCGAATAAATTGCACATTATGAATAACTAACCGGATTTTCAGATAATAACCCCGATTTTTCAACTGGTTTTAATAAAGAGATTACGGTTATATACGTGCTATTAGAAGGCCAAAGTTCTTGATTGGTACAGTCGAATTCGGATAAGCGAACGCCGGTTTATCGGAAAAATCGGTTAATTGAAACTAAAAATTTTAAACTAATATTTGGGATGAAATTTCAAGCACTGTAAATCTGTATAAGAGAAAGACTTTTTTGTTGCAAAAACACAAATATATATGAAACGAGCAACATTTAAAAGAAACCTGTAAGGAAAGTAGTAAAGTCGGACGGGGCCGACTATATGACACCCTTCACCACTATAGGTATATTAAACAGGACAATTAACATGAAATTGGATGAACTAAAATATGTGATATTTATCTAAATGTGAATCTACTTAGAACAATCCATATAAGCATGTAAATCGGCTTACAAACAAATATAAATAGGTCATCCGTTGGGATTGTCTGTACTTCAAGAAAACCAAACTACGTTATTCTATGATCAATTTTGTACGTTGTGCAAAATTTCATGTCAATCTGACAAACACCATTTGCACCGTTTACTTAAAATCGGAAATATATGTGGAATCTATATCCAAGTATGAACCGATTTCAACGAAACTTGTCACAGGTTGGGTTATACTAATTTCAGTACGTTTTGTTCCTATCAACCATATATTGGTTCCTTGGTTCGTCAATTACTTAAAAAAAAGAACTTTGGTACTTTATTTACATTAAATCTGACGGAAATATATATATGTTAATCTGAACCGATTTTCACGAAACTCAGCACACATCATTCCAGGCTCAATCCTGTATGCTATACCAAATTTCGTGAAATCGAAAGATTTATAGGGACTTTGGTGAATCTTTAACATAAAATCGGACGAAACTATATATGGAAGCTATAACTAAATCTGGACCGATTTTTACGAAACTTGGAAGACATCACTATAGGCTCAATTTAGTACGTTATGCCAAATTTCGTGCAAATCGAAAGATATATAGGGACTTTGGTGCACCATTTACATAAAATCGGACGAAACTATATATGGGAGCTATATCTAAATCTTGACCATTTTTACGAAACTGGGCAGAAATTACTCTAGGCTCAATTCAGTAGGCTATGTCAAATTTCGTGCAAATCGAAAGATATATAGGGATTTTAGTGGACTTTTTACCTAAAATCGGGAAAAACTATATATAAGGCCTATATCTAAATCTGAACCGATTTCACACATCATTCTAGACTTAATTCAGTACGCTATGCCAAATTTCGTGCAAATCGAATGATATATAGGGACATTGGTGCACATTAACATAAAATCGGACGAAAATATATATGGGAGCTATATCTAAATCTGAACCGATTTTCACGAAACTTAACACACATCATTCTATACCTAATTAATTACGCTGTGCCAAATTTCGTGCATATCGAATGATATATAGGGACATTGGTGCACCATTTACATAAAATCGGACTAAAATTTCAATTTCAAAAGGGCTCGTCCTTGGGCCAAATTAGTGATCTTTACCAATTTTCATAAATGGATCATAAATGTGACCTGTACTTTGTTTACAAGTTAACATAGACAGACGGACGGACATGCATAAATCGACTCAGAACGTGTTTCTATGCATATTCTCAAAAGGATCCATGGGTCTATCTCGATTACTTTTGCCAGTTACAAACCTATGGACAAAGACATCTATGGACATACCACAATGTGGCGAAGGGTATAAATATCTTCAGCGCTTTGGTGTCCCATTTACATAAAACCGGACGTCTTATTCCGAACAGATTTATACATACGTCAATTTGTACTTAAGTCTGCCCTACGTCAAATTTTGTCTCAATCGGACAAAAATGTGACTTAAGTGACTCAATGGGCTGGTAAATCAATACCAATGCTTGTTAAGGTTTGTTACCTTGCACATATATATTTGAAGATTTAAAAAAGAAGAAAAATAATTTACAAAAAATTTTTGTTATTGCTTTGTTGTTGTTTTTTGTAATTAAAGAAAAGTCCTTATTTTTGATGGCGGGCAAGATAACTCCTCACTGGAACATCGGAATCCGAAAATTCCAACGGGGTTAGAAAGAGTACATGTCTGGCTCTCGTATGAACTAGGATTATTGACTTCGCTCTAAAATTAACAATATGGTGGACCTTTGAAAAAATATTTTTGGAAAATCGCAGATTTTTGACCAAAAGTCAAGTTTAACCAGTAACGAAATTAATAAAGTCGGACGGGGCCGACAAAATGATACCCTTCACCACTATGGGTATATTAAACAGGACTATTAATATGAAATTGGATGAAATAAAATATGTGATATTTATCTATTTATCTAACTTCAAAGAAATATCAATAGGTCATCCGATAGATATATGTGGACTATGCTGCACCATTTACATTAAATCGGACAATATATATATATATATATATATATATATATATGGAAGCTATGTCTAAATCTGGACCGATTTTCACGAAACATGACAAATATCACTCTGACAAACATCAATTCAGTACGTTATGCCAAATTTGGTGCAAATCGAAAGATATATAGGGACTTTGGTGAACCATTTGCATGAAATCGGACGAAACTATATATGAGAGCTATATCTAAGTCTGGACCGATTTTCTCTAATCTTGGAAAAACTTCACTTTAGGCTCAATTCAGTACGTTATGCACTTATATAGCTCAATTCAGCACGTTATGCCAAATTTCGTGCAAATCGAAAATTTTGATATATAGTTACTTTGGTGCACCATTTACCTTAAATCGGACGAAAATATATATGGGAGCTATATCTAAATCTGAACCGATTTTTCCCAATTTCAATAGGGTTCGTCCTTGGGCCAAATGAATGAGCTGTGCCGAATTTCATCCAATTCGAATAATAAATGCGACCTGTACTTTGTTTACAATTTAACATGGACAGACGGACGGACGGGCATACGTAAATCGACTTGGAAAGTGATTCTATGCACATTCTCAAAAGGAACCATGGGTTTATCTCGATTCCTTTTGCCTGTTACAAACATATGTACTAAGACATAATACCCTGTACCGCAGTGTGGTGAAGGGTATAAAAATAAGGAAGATCTTCATCGATTGGCTTTATCCTAGTTCATACGATAGCTATACACTCACAGAGAAACGTGTGCAAATTTTGAATCGATTGGGGTATTAGCTTTTGAATTATCGTGCCCGCCATTCGTTTAGAGAAAAACGAGTTTAAAGTTTGAGAAGCCCTTCAGCCGTCACTTGATGCTGACACAATAAATCGGCTATATCTTCAAGATTTCTTGAGATTTTCGCTAGAAATTTTGTAGGGACATTCTTGAATTTGTGTATATTCAAATGAAGTCAACAACACTTTTGACCCCGAGAAAGGGGGCCCCTTAAATGAAAGAGCTCGTCCTGGGGCGAAATAAGTGGGATGTGCCAAATGATGCATGCTCATAGATATCATGATGATATGTGTATGTTTTTTTATTTCTTGATATATATATATATATATATATGTAGATCACACATTTAATTTCGTCCGATTTCATTTCAATGGTCCTCCAAAGATTCTATGTCTGTTGTATCTACAGGATATTGTACATATTACCAAATCTTGTATGTACCCAAAGTGGTGAAGTGTATCATATAGTCGGTCCCGTCCAACTATTGAGCTTTCCATACTGGCTTCATATTTCAGATTTCCATTTGGGTGTCAAATATTCCTATAAAAATTACAATGTGATATCCTATAAAAAAATACCGGATCGATTTTCAGTATTTTGGATGTTCACATTATGGTGGAGAGTATAAATAGATCGGCCCTGCCAAATATGACATCACACTTGGCAAAATTGTGTGTGTTGTAGGTTAAAACATAGTCGACCCTACCACCATAATACTTCTTCCCATAATTTCTTAATATATTGTGGTCATATAATTACGGTACAACCTTCTTTTTTTGCAGACCATGTGTTAGGGTATAGAATATTGTTTAGAAAAATTTAATATTATCTTTGGATGTCTACAAGAATACAAGAAAGTACTTCGGGGGTATACATGCTCATATGTGACGTTTGTTCATTGTCAAGCAAGTGTATTCCAGAGGGTAGAAGGCAGCTGCACCTTGAGATTGTCATGTAATACCGACAACAGACTGCACTCAATTCGTAATGTAAACACACTCATCGTTCTCGTCTAAATGCAAACTTTATATCCCGACACGATTCCCAAGTGTACTAATATGCATGTATGTGCATGTGTATGTACCTCTGTGTGTGCATGTGTATTTATTGGATTGTAGTTGTTTTCTTGGATATCACTAACGCTACTATAGTAAAGATTAAACTCATATTTTCCATTCTCTTTGGAGATGGTGTAAAGAGGAATGGGATGTGGCGGGATCTGTTATGGGTGTAGAATGTTTGCCACTGGCAGTAGGGCAAATATTTGCATCTTTGTCATGAGCGTTATGAACAAAAAATTAGAAGCAAGAAAAAAACGAACAAACGAACAACAAAAAAAGATAGTCGCTCTTAATTTTTCTTCAACATTTCTAGTTGTATTTTTTGTCGTTGGGTACGCCATTCTGTGGCAACATTTCATATATGTCCTGTATTGTCCTGCAAGTGAACTTATGGAGGAAGTATTCTGTGTAAGCAAATGCATTTGGGAGCCCTATGACCACATACAAAGATATGACCACACACAAACACGACAATATGGAACAGCATGCTATTGTGTATGCATGGCTGTGCGTGTTTGTGTGTGTCTATATGTTTGTTTAAGAGGTTTTATGCATCCGCTCATATATTTTCTCAAAGAATATTTATGTGTTCGCATGTCCTTTGTGGTTCATTTACAAATTGTAGATGAGTATGAGTATGTATATTTGGATGGATGGGCGGTTGGTTGTTTGGATGAGTGTGCGTTTGTGTTTTGGTGCGTGTTTATCCATGTGCTTATGAGTGATAACATAATGTAGTCATTCCCTTACATGACCATCAATTTATGCATACAATGCATAAGGACAAGTGTGGTTTGAGTGTGTGTGTGGGTGTGCGTGCACTTAAATACAAGCTTAATATATTGGCAAGCATCATTGTTGGCTGATTTCTTAGCTTAAATTTATCTTTTGTAGTATAGGTGAGGAAAATCAAAGATAGGATCCGCTATAAGCCTCTTACGTAAATTCAAAAGTTAACAATTGGATAAATTTTAGCGTGTTGAAAGCATTTTAAGATATTTCAAAATTTCGATTGAAATCTGCTCATGTTAGCTGCAAATAGATGCAAAATGGACTGTGTTGTATTTCTGTACCCCCAGCCTTATGACTTACAACTGTATTTTGCAAACACATTGCTGTGTGTGTATCAGAGATGGTCCGTCAGAAACAGTGACGTAAATTACCTACATATCCGACGTATAATACATACGTCAGAAACGTCGGAAACCTACTTAAAACCATTAGGTTTTTGACAAACTAGCTGTTTCCTTTAATAAATTATCAAATTACGTCTGCTTTACTCAAATCCATATCAAATTTCAAAATTTTCATCTCCAAAAAGTTTGGAATTGCTGATAAACAATTCCAAACTTTTTGTATTCCAGTAAGGAATAGTCAGATATATATAAAAATTATATATATTCTACAAAATACCTATATATGGTAATGATATTCAAATAAATAACGTTTACTACATTTATTACATTTTATACAGGTATATGACGTTTTCGACGTTTACACCTTTTTGACAGTCGAAAACCTAAAAATTCGACGCAGGGACCATCCCTGGTGTGTATGACATTGAAAATATTTAACATATATTGGCCAACGGTTTCGTATAGCGCCCATATAACAGTACCCCACTATTCGATATTTTGGGCACGAGTTTCAAACATATTGTGATATTTTGGGGGATTCATTGCTTACGTCAAAAGTTATCAATATTGGTTCATTTTTTTAAGATAATTCCCAAATTATGGTATTTTGGAGAGTTTGGACACGTCTTTCAATTTCCGATGTAATAACCAGTAAGGAAAGTAGTGAAGTCAGACGAGGCCGACTAAATGATACCCTTCACCATTTTGAGTATATAGAATAGATGAATCCTAATAGACGACGATTTTTATACCCTTCACCACTCTGTGGTACAGGGTATTATGTCTTTGTGCATATGTTTGTAACAGGCAAAAGGAAACGAGATAGACACATGGTTCCTTTTGAGAACATGCATAGAATCACTTTCTGAGTCGATTTATGCATGTCCGTCCGTCCGTCCGTCTGTCGATGTAAAATTGTAAACAAAGTACAGGTCGCATTTATAATCCGAATTGGATGAAATTTAGCACAGGTCACTTATTTGGCCCAAGGACGAACCCTATTGAAATTGGGAAAAATCGGTTCAGATTTAGATATAGCTCCCATATATATATATATATATATATATTAACCGATTTAATGTAAACGGTCCCTATATATCTTTCGATTTGCACGAAATTTGGTACAGCCTAATCATTTAGGTCTAGAATAATGTCTGCCAAGTTTCATAAAAATCGGTTCAGATTTAGATATAGCTCCCATATATATATTTAACCGATTCAATGTAAACGGTTCCTATATATCTTTCGATTTGCACGAAATTTGGTACAGACTGATGTCTGCCAAGTTTCGCAAAAATCGGTCCAGATTTAGATATAGCTCCCATATATAGTTTCGTCCGATTTCATGTAAATGATGCCCCAATGTCCCTATATATCTTTTGATTTGCACGAAATTTGGCATAACGTACTGAATTCTGCCTAGAGTGATGTCTGCCAAGTTTCGAGAAAATCGGTCCAGATTTAGATATAGCTCCCATATATAGTTTCGTCCGATTTCATGCAAATGGTACCCCAAAGTCCCTATATGTCTTTCGATTTGCACGAAATTAGGCATAACGTACTGAATTGATCCTAGAATGATGTCTGCTCAGTTTCGAGAAAATCGGTTCAGATTAAGATATAGCTCCCATATACAGTTTCGTCCGATTTCAGGTAAATGGTGCCCCAAAGTCCCTATATATCTTTCGAGTTGCACGAAATTTGGTACAGCCTAATCATTTAGGTCTAGAATGATGTCTGCCATGTTTCGAGAAAATCGGTTCAGATTTAGATATAGCTCCCATATATAGGTTCGTCCGATTTAAGGTAAATTGGGCAACAAAGTCTCTTTAAATCCTTCGATTTGCATGAAATTTGACATAGAGTACTGAATTAGGTGCAGAACGATGTGTGCCAAGTTTTGAGAAACTCGGTTCAGATTTAGATAGATCTCCCATATATATATATATATATATATATTCGTCCGATGTAGGGTTAATGGGGCTCCAAAATCCCTCTATATCTTTCGATTTGCATGAAATTTGGCACAGAGTACTGAATTAGGTCCAGAACGATGTGTGCCAAGTTTCGGGAAAATCGGTTCAGATTTAGATATAGCTCCCATATATAGTTTCGTCCGATTTAAAGTAAATGGTGCACCAAAGTCCCTATATATCCATCGATTTGCACGAAATTTGACATAGCGCACTGAATTAAGTCTAGAACGATGAGTGTTAAATTTCATGCAAATCGGTTCAGATTTAAATATAGCTCCCCATATATTTTCGTCCGACTTAATTGAATGGTATACCAAAGTCCTTATATATCATTCTTTATCAAAGTCCCTAAAATTTGGAAAGTTTTGGTGAAATCGGTTCAAATTTGGATAGAGCTACCATATATATTATCTCCCGATTTTTAGTAAATGATGCATCAAGATCTTAAAATGTTTCTGATATGCACAAAACATACTGAAATTAGTATAACATAACCTGGGACAAGTTCCGATGAAATCGGTTTAGATTTTGATATAGCTTTTATGTATATTTCCGTCCGATTTTAAATTAAGTAATTTAGTATATGTTGCACAAATTTAGTATAGGTTGCAGAATGACATGTTTATGGATCCAATTTTATTTTACTGGTCCTTCAAAAATGCGGCAACTCTTAGGATTCATCCAAAGTGGTGAAGGGTATCATATAGTCGGCCCCGTCCGACTTTACTATATCCTTACTGTTTTTTTTTGAAGGACCAGTGACAAAATTATTTAAATCTATTTAAAGAAAAAAAAAAGATATATATATATACGCTATATCGAAATCTAAACCGATTTCCTCAAAACTTGTCACAGGTTATGTTATACTAAATTTAGTATGTTTTTCGCATATCGGCCACATTTTGAGTTCTTGGTTCATCATTTGCTTAAAATCGGGAGAAAATATATATAGGGGCTCCATCTAAATCTGAACCGATTTCAAAACTATTTACACGTTATGCAAAATTTTGTGTACGTTATGCAAAATTTTGTGTCAATCGGCCTACCTTTGGGCCTTTGGTGCACCTTTTACTTAAAATCTGACGAAACTATATATAAACTTTGGGTCTTTAGTGCACAATTTATATAAAATCGGAAGAAAATATATATAGGATCTATATCTAAATCTGAACCGTTTTTTCACTAAACTTAACACACATCATTCTAGACCTAACTCAGTAGGCTGTGCCAAATTTCGTGCACATAGAAAGATATATAGGGACTTTGGTACACCATTCACATTAAATCGGACGAAAAAATATATGGAAGCTATATCTAAATCTGGACCGATTTTCTGGAAACTTAACATGCGTCATTCTAGACATACTTCATAACGCTATGCCGAATTTCGTGCAAATCGAAAGATATATTAGGTCTTTGGTACACCATGGAAGCTATATCTAAATCTGGACCGATTTTCTGGAAACTTAACATGCGTCATTCTAGACATACTTCATAACGCTATGCCGAATTTCGTCCAAATCGAAAGATATATGGGGTCTTTGGTACACCATTTCCGTCAATTTGGACCAAAATATATATGGGAGCTATATCTAAATTTGCAACGATTAGAACGAAACATAAGACACATCATTCTAGACTTATTTCAGTACCATGTGCCAAATTTCGTGCAAATCGAAAGATATATAGGGACTTTGGTACACAATTAAATTAAATCGGACGAAGATATATATGGGAGCTTATTTAAATATGAACCGATTTTCAGAAAACTTAACACACATCATTCTAGACTTAATTCAATACCCCAGGCAAAATTTCGTGCAAATCGAAAGATATATAGGGGCTCCGGTACACCATTTACATAAAATCGGACTAAAATATATGTGGGGGCTATATTCAAATCTGAACCGATTTTCACTAAACTTAATATACATCATTCTAGACTTAATTCATTCCGCTATGCCAAATTTCGTGCAAGTTGAATGATATATAGAGAGATTGGTACACCATTTACATTATGTTGGGCGAAAATATATATGGGAGCTATATCTAAAACTGAACCGATTTTCGCGAAGCTTTGTTCACATCATTCTAGACTTAATTCAGTACCCCAGGCAAAATTTCGTGCAAATCGAAAAATATATATTGACTTTGGTACACCATTTACATAAAATCGGACGAAAGCATATATATAAGCTATATTTAAATCTGGACCGATTTTCAGGAAACTTAACACACACCATTATTGACCTAATTCACTGCGCTGTGCTAAATTTCGTGATAATCGAAAGATATATAGGGACTTTGGTACACGATTTACATAAAATCGGACGAAAATATATATGGGAGCTATATCTAAATCTGAACCGATTTTTCCCAATTTCAAAGGGGTTTGTCGTTGGCCCAAATAAGTGACCTATAACAAATTTCATCCAATTCGGATCATAAATGCTACCTGTACATTGTTTACAATTTAACATGGACAGACAGACGGACATACATAAAACGACTTAGAAAGTGATTCTATGAATATTTTCAAAAGGAACACTGTGTCTATCTCGTTTCCTTTTGCCTGTTACAAACATATGCACAGAGTCATAATACCCTGTACCACAGTGTTGTGAAGGGTATAAAAATAGGGATATTTAGATAGGGCTTACCTGTCTATACTAATAAAAGAGTAATGTGATTGACTGACTTACTGACTGATTTAACGATTCATCAAATTTTGGGTGAGGGTAACTCTTGATCCAAAGTTGATAAACAAGGCTAATTTTTTGGAAATTCGCACAAGAACGGTCCGAAAAGTACTACATGTTGTACCATATGTATTTGGCGAACCGGCAGAGCTAGAGCTCTGCTCTTGTTATGTATAAAGTTTTTGAAATTCGTACTATTGTGTACCATATTCGGATTTGGGTGAAGCGAAAGAGCTGGAAAAACTGAATTTTGGAAATTGGGTTATGGGTACTAAATGTGCTACAATTTGCATTTCTGGGGAACTGGAATCTTGAAATTTTGAGTTGGGATCACTGTTGAGGTGTAGAATTGGGCTATGTAGGAAGTTTATAAATGCATACTAATGTGTACTTAATTTGGTACAATTTAAATTTTGGTTGAACCGATAGAGCTAGAATCCTGAAATTAGGAGTTAGGATCACTGTTGGTGTGTTGGATTGGGATATGTAGGAAGTTCGGAACAATTTAAATTGTGGGTTAACCGATATAGCTGGAATCCTAAGATTTGGAGTTAGCTGCGGAGAACTCCATCTTTCACACTACGAGTTCGAGATTTTTTGTTTCTGACTTCCATGTATGACCAGTGTCCCCACATATAGTTAATTATCCTTTCTTTCAATGTTGGCTGATGGATATTTTCTCCGATGACTTCGAACAGCTTAGCGTGATTCAAAATATAAAATATTTTATAAATCAAGCGCAAACACAAGTGGTATGTCGCACGCCTGTTCTGGTTAAATAGTTCCAGACTTGGACATAAAATAAACTTGCCTGATTTTGGGCATGAACGAAGACAATTGAGATTGGTGAGATGTAGATATAGCTCCCATATATAATTACGTCCGAGTTCATGTAATTGGTGCAAAAATACCAAATGTTTGTCCGACTGACACGGAATTAACGTGTGCCTATCCAATATCTTAGGTAAACACATATGGACCCAATATTTTGAAAATCTACTTATTTTAGAAAAAAACAAGTGAAAAAGCGTTAAGTTCGGCCGGGCCGAACTTTGGATACCCTCCACCATAGATATACTAAAAGGTAGTTGAAATGAAAATGTAGGGAAAATACCAAAACCATAATGTGAGCCATGTTCCAGAAAATGTTGATTTCATCCAACCTGTGCCTATCATATTATTCTTCCAAACTTAGTTCAGGTTCGAAAATGTGGACTATCGGTCCACTCCCTCTGATACCTCCCACACAGGTGCTAGGCCTAAATGCGGGTTATAGTTCATGTATAGTTCATTATCGAACCTTACGTTCTAACTTTACGTTCTATCCTCCGCAGGTGAAATGATTACAACAGAGTCTTAGAACCAAACCCAAAACGCACAACAAATCAGATAACAATTTTAATATAAAGAAGGGGGTATATGGGGACTACGCCAAAAAGGGGGCGAATATTAATAATTTTTAGTAGGGAGATTTGTTACCATATACGACTACAAAATACCAAATTGCAGCGAATTCGGTTGAAAAACGCGCTCAAGAAACCAAAAATACCGAAAATTTTGGGTACCCTTATATTAGGGCTATCCGAAAAAATTGACCTATATTCATAATTTTTTGTGGAGAGTTTTATTACCTATAAAGAACTCGAAATACTAAATTACAGCCAATTCGGTGGAAAAATACAATCAAAACCCCCAAAATACTGAAAATTAGGAGGTACCGTTATATGGGGGTTACCAGAAAAAGTGGGCCTATACTTATAAATTTTTGTGGATACATTTAGTACCCAATAAGAACCCAATCTACCAAATTTCAGCGAATTCGGCTGAAAAACGCGCTCAAGAACCCCAAATACGACCAAAACCCCCAAAATACTGAAAATTAGGAGGTACCGTTATATGGGGGCTACCAAAAAAGTGGACCTATATTTATAATTTTTTGTAGGGACCATAAAACGCGTGAAAAACGCGCCCAAGAACCCCAAAATACCGCAAATTGGGGGGTACTTTTATATGGGAGCTATGCCTAAACGTGGACCGATATATCCCATCTTCGAACTTGACCTGCCTGCAGACAAAAGACGACTCTATGCAAAATTTCAGCACTCTATCTCAATTCCTTCAGAAGATAGCGTGATTACAACAGACGGACGGACGTACAGAAGGACGGACATGGCTAGATCGTCTTAGAATTTTACCCTGATCTAGAATATATATACTTTATAGGGTCGGAAATGAATATTTCGATGAGTTACAAACGGAATGACAAAATTATTATACCCTCCATACTATGGTGGAGGGTATAAAAAAGGTGCAAAATCTTCCAGGTACTTTAGATTTGTTTATATAATAAAAATTTCATACTAAATGTTTTTTTATTTTTGTTTGTTTAAAAATTATACTCATACCTTAATGTACACATCGTGTATATTCTGCAAATAGGATAAATACATACAAAAATAAATATGTATGTATGTGCAAATGTTGAAGACACATATTCGAAAGGAAAGCTTAAAGTCGTTTATCTGTACTTAAGAAAGATTTACGAGCAACATTTGTTGGCATCATCAACATTTTCCATTGAAGAAAAGTACAAATGCGTTCGTATGTGAATGCGAATATGAATGCGAACGAATGCTAGCTGGCAAACAAGTACATTAAGCATTTTGCACTTCTGCAATAACGATTTACGAATGTTGAAAAGTTGCACAACAGATCCTTTAAATGTTATCCTTTAAGTGAATTTAATAAAGAGCAGGCGAACAGAAAACAAAATAAATTATCTTTAAGTTGTGTTGAGGTGTTTTTGTTTTTTTTTTTTTTTTTTTATTTTAAATGTTGCACAGTTGAATGTGACTTTGGAGGGGATGTGTGGATTTTCGAGGTGTAATATGACTTGTATGACTTCTTATGACATAGTTTTTCTTAAAATTATCAAAGAAGAAGAGGTAAAAGTCTGGGAACTGCAACTAAATTAAAACAAGCGAAAATGACTTTATGTTCGACGAAAAATGGTCCGATCGGATGAATGAATTTCCATTGTAAAGTTTGTTATTATTAGCATAAACGTATTATGTGTAGTTTGATTTGATTGAATGCCTTACATGAGGCTTCGTTAATCATAATTGAA